>NC_091463.1:6504683-6804683 GCF_027789765.1 Dendropsophus ebraccatus
CCGCCCTCTCCAATGTAGTATAAGGGCTGTCTGCCGGCCGTCCTCTCCTATGTACTATAAGAGCTGTCTGCCGGTCGTCCTCTCCTATGTAGTATAAGAGCTGACTGCCGGCCGTCCTCTCCTATGTACTATAAGAGCTGTCTGCCGGCCGTCCTCTCCTATGTACTATAAGAGCTGTCTGCCGGCCGTCCTCTCCTATGTACTATAAGAGCTGTCTGCCGGCCGTCCTCTCCTATGTACTATAAGAGCTGTCTGCCGGTCGTCCTCTCCTATGTAGTATAAGAGCTGACTGCCGGCCGTCCTCTCCTATGTACTATAAGAGCTGTCTGCCGGTCCTCCTCTGCCTCTATGTACTATAAGGGCTGTCTGCCGGCCGTCCTCTCCTATGTACTATAAGAGCTGTCTGCCGGCCGTGCTCTCCTATGTACTATAAGGGCTGTCTGCCGGCCGTCCTCTGCTACGTAGTATAAGAGCTGTCTGCCGGCTGTCCTCTCCTATGTACTATAAGAGCTGTCTGCTGGCCGTCCTCTCCTATGTACTATAAGAGCTGTCTGCCGGCCGTCCTCTCCCTCTATGTACTATAAGGGCTGTCTGCCGTCCGTCCGTCCTCTCCAATGTAGTATAAGGGCTGTCTGCCGGTCGTCCTCTCCTATGTAGTATAAGAGCTGACTGCCGGCCGTCCTCTCCTATGTACTATAAGAGCTGTCTGCCGGCCGTCCTCTCCTATGTACTATAAGGGCTGTCTGCCGGCCGGCCGTCCTCTCCTATGTACTATAAGAGCTGTCTGCCGGCCGTCCTCTCCTATGTACTATAAGAGCTGTCTGCCGGACGTCCTCTCCTATGTACTATAAGAGCTGTCTGCCGGCCGTCCTCTCCTATGTACTATAAGAGCTGTCTGCCAGTCGTCCTCTCCTATGTACTATAAGAGCTGTCTGCCGGTCGTCCTCTCCTATGTACTATAAGAGCTGTCTGCCAGTCGTCCTCTCCTATGTACTATAAGAGCTGTCTGCCGGCCGTCCTCTCCAATGTACTATAAGAGCTGTCTGCCAGTCGTCCTCTCCTATGTACTATAAGAGCTGACTGCCGGCCGTCCTCTCCTATGTACTATAAGAGCTGTCTGCCGGCCGTCCTCTCCTATGTACTATAAGAGCTGTCTG
The DNA here is from genome assembly GCF_027789765.1 of Dendropsophus ebraccatus. Lineage (NCBI taxonomy): Eukaryota > Metazoa > Chordata > Amphibia > Anura > Hylidae > Dendropsophus > Dendropsophus ebraccatus. The sequence continues at coordinate 6,505,841 of NC_091463.1, forward strand.
CCGGCCGTCCTCTCCTATGTACTATAAGAGCTGTCTGCCGGCCGTCCTCTCCTATGTACTATAAGAGCTGTCTGCCGGCCGTCCTCTCCTATGTACTATAAGAGCTGTCTGCCGGCCGTCCTCTCCTATGTACTATAAGGGCTGTCTGCCGGCCGTCCTCTCCTATGTACTATAAGAGCTGTCTGCCGGTCGTCCTCTGCCTCTATGTACTATAAGAGCTGTCTGCCGGCCGTCCTCTCCTATGTACTATAAGAGCTGTCTGCCGGCTGTCCTCTCCTATGTACTATAAGGGCTGTCTGCCGGCCGTCCGTCCTCTCCAATGTAGTATAAGGGCTGTCTGACGGCCGTCCGTCCTCTCCAATTTAGTATAAGGGCTGTCTGCCGGTCGTCCTCTCCTATGTAGTATAAGAGCTGACTGCCGGCCGTCCTCTCCTATGTACTATAAGAGCTGTCTGCCGGCCGTCCTCTCCTATGTACTATAAGAGCTGTCTGCCGGTCGTCCTCTGCCTCTATGTACTATAAGAGCTGTCTGCCGGCCGTCCTCTCCTATGTACTATAAGAGCTGTCTGCCGGCTGTCCTCTCCTATGTACTATAAGAGCTGTCTGCCGGCCGTCCTCTGAGATGATGGACAGGTCATGACAGGCTGCTCCTTGTGTCCGTCCTTGACCCGCTATGGTCTCTTATTAACACTGACAGCTGCGTCATCAATCTCTATTGAGTAAAACCGCAATCACATAGACCCAAGTGGTGGATCATCCCTCTGGTAGAGGATTAGTGGTTGTCCCATTGAGGCCGAGAAAGGAGAATTATGTCCTAAAGGAGAGAAGAGACAAGGACGAAAGTCCCATAGAAGAGGAGCCGCACTATATACCGCAAATCACCAACAATCATCAGGCAAAAATGAAGGCGTCTGGCAAGCCTCTATAACCCTCAAACCACTGGTGTCTAGTGAATGCCCCCGGGCAGGGTATGTATCATTAGACTATAATAAATGCCCCCCGGGCAGGGTATATACCATCAGGCTCTAGGAAATGCCCCCGGCAGGGTGTGTACACTCAGTCTGTAGGAAATGCCCCCGGGCAGGGTAGTACGATCAGTCTCTAGTGAATGCCCCGGGCAGGGCATGTACCATCGATCTGTAGTAAATGCCCCGGGGCAGGGTATATACACCATCAGTCTCTAGTAAATGCCCCTGGGCAGGGTATGTACCATCAGCCTGTAGCAAATGCCCTGGGCAGGGTATGTACCATTAGTCTGTAGTAAATGCCCCCGGGCAGGGTATGTACCATCAGCCTGTGGCAAATGCCCCTGGGCAGGGTATGTACCATCAGTCTCTAGTAATTGCCCCGGGCAGGGTATGTACCATTAGTCTGTAGTAAATGCCCCCGGGCAGGGTATGTACCATCAGCCTGTGGCAAATGCCCCTGGGCAGGGTATGTACCATCAGTCTCTAGTAATTGCCCCTGGGCAGGGTATGTACCATCAGTCTGTAGTAAATGCCCCCGGGCAGGGTATGTACCATCAGTCTCTAGTGAATGCCCCGGGCAGGGTATGTACCATCAGTCTCTAGTAAATGCCCCTGGGCAGGGTATGTACCATCAGTCTCTAGTAATTGCCCCTGGGCAGGGTATGTACCATCAGTCTGTAGTAAATGCCCCCGGGCAGGGTATGTACCATCAGTCTCTAGTAAATGCCCCCGGCAGGGTACATGATGTATACAATGTACCCCCCACTAATCTGAGCCTTCCTTAGCCGTGTACGTCTTATCTGCTACTCATTGGAGGAGACATCTAAGACAATAAGGCAACACCCGAGGGAACCAGCACTCTGCCGGCTATCAGGAGAGAAGTGAGACTGTGTCAGTCCGTCCTGTGACAACAACCCCAGCTGCCGGCTGTAAATGATGGGCAGCCGCGTCCTCGGGGGCTGGCGGAGAGGTGGCGGCCCGGTCACTTGTGCACCGTAAGTCACATCAGCCACATTACAGCAGAAGTCTGAGCAATATGTTACCTGTTTACCAATGCATAAAAGCAATGTAATGAGAAAGGAGCATGCATTATTCAGCACAATGCCGTGTACGCTCATCCACTACTATACCGGGCAGCATGGGGACTGCATGGAGACAGATTAACCCTGACAGCCCAACACCACTGAGCAAGATGGCAGCCAGACAGGAGAGGGGACACCACCCACGACACAGGCTTCAGGATGGAAAACCACTTCCCAGGAATCGGGATTGGGCAGGAGGTCAGAAGAATCCTTCAGCTTGGCGGTGAAGAGTAGGGATCGGCATGAGAGGGGCATGAAGAATCCATCAGCTTGGCGGTGAAGAGGAGGGATTGGCATGAGAGGGGGCAAGAAGAATCCATCAGCTTGGCGGTGAAGAGTAGGGATCAGCATGAGAGGGGGCAGGAAGAATCCATCAGCTTGGCAGTAAAGAGAAGAATCGGCATGAAGGGTGTTAAAAATCCTTCAGCTTGGAGGTTAAGAGTAGGGATCAGCATGAGAGGGGGTGGGAAGAATCCTTCAGCTTGGCGGTAAAGAGTAGGGATTGGCATGAGAGGGGGCAAGAAGAATCCATCAGCTTGGCGGTGAAGAGTAGGGATCAGCACAAGAGGGGGTGGGAAGAATCCTTCAGCTTGGCGGTAAAGAGTAGGGATCAGCATGAGAGGGGGTGGGAAGAATCCTTCAGCTTGGTGGTAAAGAGTAGGGATCAGCACAAGAGGGGGTGGGAAGAATCCTTCAGCTTGGCGGTAAAGAGTAGGGATTGGCATGAGAGGGGGCAAGAAGAATCCATCAGCTTGGCGGTGAAGAGTAGGGATCAGCATGAGAGGGGGCAAGAAGAATCCATCAGCATGGCGGTGAAGAGTAGGGATCAGCATGAGAGGGGGCAGGAAGAATCCATCAGCTTGGCGGTAAAGAGAAGAATCGGCATTAGGGGTGTTAAAAATCCTTCAGCTTGGAGGTTAAGAGTAGGGATTGGCATGAGAGGGGACGTGAAGAATCCTTCAGCTTGGTGGTAAAGAGTAGGGATCAGCACGAGAGGGGGTGGGAAGAATCCTTCAGCTTGGTGGTAAAGAGTAGGGATCAGCACGAGAGGGGGTGGGAAGAATCCTTCAGCTTGGAGGTAAAGAGTAGGGATCACCACGAGAGGGGGTGGGAAGAATCCTTCAGCTTGGTGGTAAAGAGTAGGGATCAGCACGAGAGGGGGTGGGAAGAATCATTCAGCTTGGTGGTAAAGAGTAGGGATCAGCACGAGAGGGGGTGGGAAGAATCCTTCAGCTTGGCGGTAAAGAGTAGGGATCGGCATGAGAGGGGACGTGAAGAATCCTTCAGCTTGGTGGTAAGGAGTAGGGATCAGCACGAGAGGGGGTGGGAAGAATCCTTCAGCTTGGAAGTAAAGAGTAGGGATCAGCATGAGAGGGGGCAGGAAGAATCCTTCAGCTTGGTGGTAAAGAGAAGGGATCAGCATGAGAGGGGGCAGGAAGAATCCATCAGCTTGGCGGTGAAGAGTAGGGATCAGCATGAGAGGGGGCAGGAAGAATCCTTCAGCTTGGTGGTAAAGAGTAGGGATCAGCATGAGAGGGGGCAGGAAGAATCCTTCAGCTTGGTGGTAAAGAGTAGGGATCAGCACGAGAGGGGGTGGGAAGAATCCATCAGCTTGGAGGTAAAGAGAAGAATCGGCATGAAAGGTGTGAAAAATGGATGGAAGAATTCCTCAGCTTGAGGCCAGGAAGAGGGGATTGGCGCGGTACCAGGTAGGAGGGCCGGTTTAGGGGCAATAAGGCAACTTTGAGTCACTGGGGGAAGGAAAATCTGTATTAAAAAAAAAAAAAAAAAATGAAAGAAAGAAAAAAAGCACTGTGTAGCCATAATTGCAGAGTGGCTATAGGACAGGGCAGTGCTAGCTATTGCTCCCTGTTATCAGCCACTTCTCATTGCAGAGTGGCAATAGGACAGGACAGTGCTAGCTATTGCTCCCTGTTATCAGCCACTTCTCGATGCAGAGAGGCTATAGGATAGTGCTAGCTATTGCTCCCTGTTATCAGCCACGTCTCGATGCAGAGAGGCTATAGGATAGTGCTAGCTATTGCTCCCTGTTATCAGCTGTCTGATTACTATCTGCTGTTCTCTGTTATCAGCCAATGGAGGCTGACTGTAGTGTTCTTCAATGAGATGGGGGACACGTCCATCTCCCCCCGGGTCATGTATCTGGGGTGCCTCCATTAAGCTTGGTCTTAAGCGGGCGTTCTCCGGGTGTGACTAGTGGCAGCTTAGGGACGTGTTCTCTGGGTCTCACATGTACGGTTTTCAGTTGTAATAAGCTGTAAAACTTATAAAAGTGGGAAGCGGCAGCAGGCGTGAGAGTAAGGAAGGTCCCGGCACCTGGGCAGAGATCCATCATGTTTAGGTGTGGGGTGGCAGCGATGTGATGAGCTATATCTCATCTCGCACCATCTTCTGGAATGGCCTGTCTGCGTTCATCGATAATTTAAGAGCCCTGGTTCGCCTCTAATTTATGGCACTTCGGCTTAATCCTTTTCTTCTGTGGCGGACATGATGAGTGGGACACGTCCCTCAGGAGATGGGGAGAGGCCTCGCAGGATAAACTCTGGTCATGTATCCCCTGAGTGTAAATCAGCAGACATACAACCCCATAGACAGCCCAGGGTAGGGTGAGGGTGAGAAGATGGACATGAATGGGGGGCCCACAGGATGTCCGCTGACTGCTTACCACCGTGGACAATGGTTCTCTGGACGGATCCATCATACAGCCCCATCTTGGCTGGTGCAGAAGCCAAATCTGTTGGGAGACCTTTAAGAAGAGGGGCCCTTAAAGTCCTATTCCACTGAACAATTATCCTTCAAAAAATCGCTAGATCGCTCGGATTTGAACGATAATCATTTCCTGTAATAGCAGGCAACGATTAAATGACCTACAAGAAATCGTTGATAGTTTAATAGGATCTGGACATATTTTTATGGGTGGAATAAGAAGTTAAAGCTGAAACGTACGCAATATCGACAACTAAAACGACCGCAAGAACGATTATAATTAACGATCATTGTTCCGTGCAATTAAGTGAACGATTTTGGGTCGTTTGCCATAGCAGTCGTTTAAGATCGTTTATCGTTAGTCGTCAAAAAAAATCGCTTGGTGGAATAGTACCCTTAGGGTGCGTTCACACATACAGGATCCGCAGCAGATCTGATGGTGCAGATTTGATGCTGTGTTCAGTTATTTAGATCAAATCCGCTACGGATCCTGTACGTGTGAACGCACCCTTAATCTATTAACATATAATATGCATCAGCGTACAACGACATTCAGGACATCTGTGAGCCACTTTGTGTTATCAGGGAGACCCATTTCCACTAGGCCCAGCATTTAGGTTTGGCCTGGAAGATGGAGCTCAGCTCGTGGCCTAAGGGTTCAGGATAAGGAAAGTGATGAGAATTCAGGCTGTGGAGAATAGTAAGGGGTCACATTGGAGAGAAGCATTTGGGTTGGGGAGTTTGGAATGAGAGGAAGAATAAGGGTTGAGGGAGGGGAGAGGGTTGGAGTTGGTGGGAGATGGTAAGTGTGGGGAAGGTAGTGAGGGACAGACAGGGAATGTAGCAGTGTGGATGAGGGAGGGGAGAGGGTTGGAGCTGGTGGGAGATGGTAAGTGTGGGGAAGGTAGTGAGGGACAGACAGGGAATGTAGCAGTGTGGATAAGGGAGGATAGTGGATCAGGGTTGGCGAGGTGATAGGGTAGATGTGAACACTGCAGTAAGGATTAGGGGGGGGAATAGGGGTCCCGCTGGTTGAGGCATTAGGGTTGGTGGGAGAAGTAGGGGACAGGATGCGGGATAAGAGTTTGGGGGTTAGGAGTAGGGATGTGGAGGCCATTATAAGTCCCCGATCCCGGCACTTCAGATGCCGATGCCGCCTCCGGAGCTTCTCCCTTTCATCCTGTATCTGTTGACACTAGAAATAAGAGATAATTAACTACTAAAATATGTATCTAATGCAGGAAAAACCACGAAATAAATGATACGCCCCCCGTTCACCCGCGGATGGCCCCATGTTCCCGCATCACTTACACACAGCTATCACAGCACTGAGGACGCCCCGGGACCCGCTTTCATGTGCGTTTAGACCCAATCAGGCGGTGATGGCGTATCCCCCCCCCCCCCCCCCCCCACACACATCGGAAACTTACATAACAGACAAAACTTCCACTTTGTTACCCACGTCTGACGTGCGTCGGGGTTAGCGCTCCTTGTTTTACAGGGATATTATTCTTCCCGATTCCTCATGAGGTATGGCCGCTCTCCGTAATTAGCATGCCCAGATTAATCAAACGGCGCCGCGAATTACCAGCGTCAGGACGTGCGGGTCCTTGTCAGGCCGTAATGGATGGTCTGGGGGGGTGACTGAGAGCGGCGGACAAAGGAGAACTATGATGTGAAATGGCGACTAATATGGGGACTTATTCTCTCTGTACCGGCCGGTGATGGATTAGGGTTACGACGGGCCGGGTTACGCACTGCGTTTATGCAATCTGTTTGTTTTTTTTAAGCCGTTTTGTGCACGCAAAAAAAAAAAAAAAGAAAGAATGAATGGCTAAGAAAAGGAAAAAAAATGGATGAACACTGGTGCTGAGGGTCATGTGACAGGTTCACTCTAGCTGTTGAACAACCTGTAAAACTACAACTCCCAGCATGCCCAGACAGACGAACATATTGCATCAGTGGGGGCTGGGGCCTTATCTAAGCTTCGCCATCAGGTGCAGGATCTAGTACTACTACCCTCAGCAGATGTGGTGTCACCCCCGGTGTGGCTGGGAGTTGTAGTTGTGCATCAGTGGGGGCTGGGGCCTTATCTAAGCTTCGCCATCAGGTGCAGGATCTAGTACTACTACCCTCAGCAGACGTGGCCTCACCCCTGGTGTGGCTTGGAGTTGGAGGTGTTGGGTTTGGGGGGAGGGGTCCTTGGGGTTTGGTCCTGTGGCATTGGGGTTGCAGGGCCGTTCTATGCCCTCCCTTTCCTGCTTGCGCTTGCTTTGCTGGGTTGGCGGTCGCTGACTGACACAGTGTGGAGTTAGTGTAGGGACTCATGTGAACCAGGGGACCTGCACGTGGTACATGAGGCAATATGGTTTGATCAAATTATATACCAACATCCTGGAGTTGGTTTTGAAATGTAGCCGAGAGGCATTAGTGTCGGCCATGGGTGTGAGGTGCAGCACTCCTTTCTTGGCGTCACCCCCGGTGTGGCTGGGAGTTGTAGTTGTGCATCAGAGTGGGCTGGGTCCTTATCTAAGCTTCTCCATCAGGTGCAGGATCTAGTACTACTACCCTCAGCAGACTTGACGTCGCCCCCCCGGCGTGGGGAGGCAATCAGCCAGATGTAAATAAGCCGTGTCTCAATTTGTTTATAAATGGCTGCGGATTACAATCTATCAAGGTAATAGATAGGGGGAAACGCTCCACATGGTGTCAGATGAAGAATGGCAGCCACTCCGCCATCCGTCACGCCGCTGAGGTGCTCAGGTATACGGGGAAGACAGGAACACGATATAGTCTGTGGAGAGAAAATTAAAGGGACGCGATGATGGACAAGCACAATGAGAGTATATGAGAGCGGGGACAGATCACAGCCATCGGGAAGAAGCGTGTGTGTGTGTGGGGGGGGGGGGGGGGGGGGGGGGGGAGGGAAGGTAATACTGCTATAATACAGCATAAATAATAACACCATGCAGTGCCCAAGACACTGCCATACTGGGCACAGAAAATACTGCTATAATACAGCATAAATAGTATGGACACTGGCCCTATTACATAAGGGTGGTCGGGGAATATATCAGTAAAAGGACACTGGCCCTATTACATAAGGGTGGTCGGGGAATATATCAGTAATAGGACACTGGCCCTATTACATAAGGGTGGTCGGGGAATATATCAGTAATAGGACACTGGCCCTATTACATTAGGGTGGTCGGGGAATATATCAGTAATAGGACACTGGCCCTATTACATTAGGGTGGTCGGGGAATATATCAGTAAAAGGACACTGGCCCTATTACATTAGGGTGGTCGGGGAATATATCAGTAATAGGACACTGGCCCTATTACATTAGGGTGGTCGGGGAATATATCAGTAAAAGGACACTGGCCCTATTACATAAGGGTGGTCGGGGAATATATCAGTAATAGGACACTGGCCCTATTACATAAGGGTGGTCGGGGAATATATCAGTAATAGGACACTGGCCCTATTACATTAGGGTGGTCGGGGAATATATCAGTAATAGGACACTGGCCCTATTACATAAGGGTGGTCGGGGGTATATCAGTAATAGGACACTGGCCCTATTACATAAGGGTGGTCGGGGAATATATCAGTAATAGGACACTGGCCCTATTACATAAGGGTGGTCGGGGGTATATCAGTAATAGGACACTGGGTGGTCGGGGAGAGGTTGTTGGTCAATATTTGGCAGTTTGTTTCTGAGCTGGAAGAGTCCATTGTGTGGGGGGAGATCTGTGCTGTTCTCTTCCTGGATGCTGGATGACTGATGAGCAGCAGTGTAATATGGAGATATCCTGTGTAATATAGAGGAGGAGGAGGAGAAGACATAAGTAGTGTAGCAGTAACCTCTGTCCTCAGTGTGGGGTTTTCTCTCTGGGAGAAGATTGTGTGTTTTTCTTCAGTGTTCTATGGCTGCAGTAGGCTGTGTGTGTGCGCTATGGCTCCAGCAGGCTGTGTGTATGTGTGCTATAGCTGCAGCAAGCTGTGTGTGTGTGTGTGTGTGTGTGTGTGTGCTATAGCTGAAGCAGGCTGTGTGGGTGTGTGTGTATGCTATGGCTGCAGCTGGCTGGGTGTATGTGTGTGTGCGTGCTGTTGCGTGTCCCCACAGTGACCTTCTATATCACTATGTGTGACCCCTCTCTATATGACTATGTGTGACCCCTGTATATCACTATGGCTGACCTCTTTTTCACAGGGATCTAGCAGTGTTAGCAGTGTTTCTGTGTGTATGGTGAATGTTTAGTTAGAAACATAGAAGACTGTCAGCAGGAAAAGACCACCTGCTCCATCTAGTCTAGTTCTGAGTTGTTCAGGACATGGAGGCTGGAGACTGGCTGCACACACAGGAGAAGCTGCTTTATATGTTTCCTAATTCCCCCAGAAGTCGCCCCAGGATCATGTAGGACATTAGGGAGAAGCTGCTGAGCCAGTGTGATAAATAACTCCCCTGGTATATGACCGGCCATTTATCAAGAAGTAGGAGTCGGAGTAGGGAGTCGGAGTCGGTCCTGATAAAATTCAGGAGTCGGAGTTGGAGCTGCAGCTTACCGACTCCACAGCCCTGCATACAGTGCTGACATATCAGTGCTATATAGCGGCACATGTAAAGTATTGTGTATATGTATATGGAAGCTGTGCAATGTGCCATCACCTTACTGCCATCTCCATGACGGCGACAGCCATAGTGTGATCTCCGCTCTACAGCAGCAGATGAAGGATGCACAATGAGCCTTATCAAAGGTAAATGTGCAGCAGCCCTTAAAATCCCCCCCGTCTGATGTGCGTAGCGTGACAGCGAAGAGATCAGCCGCAGCCGCCACCTGTCAGCCGCTTCTGCGCCGCTCCCCTTATTTTGGGGTGTTTGACGGTAATCGGAGGTGACGGTGAATAGATTGTGCATCTTTTGCTGCCGATTACCGCGTCTTAATCACAGCCGGCCTATTGGCGTCCTCCATTGTCTGCTGGCTGCATTCAGCAGCCCCGTCCCCCCGGAGCAGATGTTCACCTTACTTTTTAATTAGAAGCAGAAACACACAGATTTCTTTTCATCTTCCTCCCCTGAGGCCGAAACTCCGATCCCGTTCCCGAAACGTCTTCCTCCTGCGCACCGGACAGGGACGAGGTGCTGAGCAATGAAAACCACACAGCGCCAACCCAAACCGCCATTACAAGAGGAACAACCCGGAGGAGCAGAACACTGTGCAAACCGCACAGCGCCATCCCGAACCGGCATTACAAGAGGAACAACCCAGAGGAGCAAAACACTGTGCAAACCGCACAGCGCCATCCCGAATCGCCATTACAAGAGGAACAACCCGGAGGAGCAGAACACGGTGCAGACCGCACAGCACCCCCAACTCTTAAAGGGGTTATCCAAGCTTAGAAAAACATGGCTGCTTTCTTCCAGAAACAGCGCCCCTCTTGTGCTCAGGTTGAATGTGGATATTGCAGCTCAGTTTCTCTGAAGTGAATGGGGGTGAATTGTAATACCAGCCACAACCTGAGAACAGGGGTGGCGCTGTTTTTGTTAGTAAGTAGCTAGGTATTCTCTCATCTTGGACATCCCCTTTAAGACTGAGCCGCTCTAACTGAGCAGTGCTCTCACTGATCAGCATTTGTGTACTGAGCCTATTAGAGGTACCTACCTCTCAATAGTCATGTGGCCCTTTGCTTTACTCTACTATTACACGTGGAGGTGAGTAGTCAGTGGCCAATGACTGAAGAATTCAGGATGTAGCGGTCAGCTAAAATATAATAATTTACTTGTTTGTTGTTTGATTGCTGGCCCAGTGACATTGGCCAAGGGGGTTGGGCCCCATGACATCGAGCCAGGTGGTCGGGCTCCCCAGTGACATCGAGCCAGGTGGTCGGGCCCCCCAGTGACATCGAGCCAGGTGGTCGGGCTCCCCAGTGACATCGAGCCAGGTGGTCGGGCTCCCCAGTGACATCGCGCCAGGTGGTCGGGCCCCCCTGTGACATCGCGCCAGGTGGTCGGGCCCCCAGTGACATCGAGCCAGGTGGTCGGGCCCCCCTGTGACATCGAGCCAGGTGGTCGGGCCCCCCTGTGACATCGCGCCAGGTGGATGGGCCCCATTACATCAGCCCACGTGGCCGGGGCCCTAGAAACCATACTCTTCTCTGTTAGTCAGTGAAGGGTTAATACGGGCCTGTGATAAAGCTTTGGGTCACTGAGCATGTGTCACACCTGAGTAAGCGGTGTCCTTGGTGTCCCGGAGCGATATCCATGGTTAAGGATGCCATGAGCATGACTTCTGGCTGAGGAGGCGGCTTGCGCTCCGCAGGGAGACACGAGAGCAGCGCTCCTGCCATCTATGAGATAATAGCCCAGGCGAGGGCTCTGTCCTACATCCCACATCCATTACTGCGGCTCCCGGCGCTGAGTGACAGAGCCCAGACACGACATACAGGACACAGACACCTCCAATCATCTCACCTGTGTAAGGGAAAGCTGGGGGGGCAGCAATATGGCCGCCATATCAGCAACCAACCAGCTGGAGGCGGAGTTATACTGACCACCAAACTTACCAGCAACATGGCGGAGGTCCCGTTAGGTCTAGATAAGTGGATGGTCATCTCAGGGAACATGCGGTCAATCCGGGTGATGACATCATCAATGTACCTGAGAAGAGAGGAGAACAGAAGTGAGGTCACCTGATACTATATCAGTGCTGGAGCGTTATAAGAGGAGCGGCTGATATCAGTCACATATGATGTAATGTCTGGAGGTTATATCAGTGCTGGAGCGTTATAAGAGGAGCGGCTGATATCAGTCACATATGATGTAATAGGAGGTTATATCAGTGCTGGAGCGTTATAAGAGGAGCGGCTGATATCAGTCACATATGATGTAATAGGAGGTTATATCAGTACTGGAACGTTATAAGAGGAGCGGCTGATATCAGTCACATATGATGTAATATCTGGAGGTTATATCAGTCCTGGAGCGTTATAAGAGGAGCGGCTGATATCAGTCACATATGATGTAATAGGAGGTTATATCAGTACTGGAGCGTTATAAGAGGAGCGGCTGATATCAGTCACATATGATGTAATAGGAGGTTATATCAGTACTGGAGCGGTATAAGAGGAGCGGCTGATATCAGTCACATATGATGTAATAGGAGGTTATATCAGTACTGGAGCGTTATAAGAGGAGCGGCTGATATCAGTCACATATGATGTAATAGGAGGTTATATCAGTACTGGAGCGATATAAGAGGAGCTGCTGATATCAGTCACATAGGATGTAATAGGAGGTTATATCAGTACTGGAGCGTTATAAGAGGAGCGGCTGATATCAGTCACATATAATGTAATAGGAGGTTATATCAGTACTGGAGCGTTATAAGAGGAGCGGCTGATATCAGTCACATATGATGTAATAGGAGGTTATATCAGTACTGGAGCGATATAAGAGGAGCTGCTGATATCAGTCACATATGATGTAATAGGAGGTTATATCAGTACTGGAGCGTTATAAGAGGAGCGGCTGATATCAGTCACATATGATGTAATAGGAGGTTATATCAGTACTGGAGCGATATAAGAGGAGCGGCTGATATCAGTCACATATGATGTAATAGGAGGATATATCAGTACTGGAGCGATATAAGAGGAGCGGCTGATATTAGAAAGTTCCCACCCATTTGGCACTTTGATGAAAAGTACAGTCAAATAAATAGTAGACCTCTCTATAATATTTAGGAACCAGGAGATGTGGCACAAACATAAAATCACCACAAGAATACAAAGGCTACAAAGTCATATGAACCAATTTTTGTAGTAGGCTTAATGTCCTTTTAGACCTAAAAATTTGTCGGCTGCGGGGGGCGCACATGAGCGCCATTCAGCGAGATCATCGCTCCGTTGCAGAGCCCTTACCGGACACTACAAATGATCCATGTATCGCTCACCCAGACATGGAAACTGACAGCCCAGATATATATATGTATACACACACTGTATAATGTATACTTACCCAGTGCGCTGCTGCTGCGATCTGGCATCCTCTATCCTGCAGTGGTGCACTAGGTAAGTATGTACTGCTGTGTGATCTGGAAACCTTTATAAGATGTGCAGCCGACAACAATACATTTTTAAGTGGGTTCTAAATACACGATCAGCTGATAACCGAGCGGTTTCCCCGCCTTTGGTTGATCGCAGCGATTATCGGCCTCAGGAGCGTTTTTATCAACTTATCAACTTTTCTGGCTGGTAATCGGTCAGTTTACAAAAGTAAAGCAACCGCACTCCCCCCAGAGCGGCCTTCACAATTCTGTTCCAAGACAGTGGTGCATTATGGGAGCTCAGGCATCCAGCTTATCGTCAGCACCAGGGCTGTGGAGTCGGAGTTGTGGAGTTGGAACTAGTATTGGCTGGAGTCGGAGTCAGAAAAAAATGTACTCCAGCTTTAAAATTTGTTTTAGAACAATTTGAGTTTTGATATGAATTTTATAAGTTTTGCTCATCAATATATATTATGAGCAACATTCTAATAGAACACTGTCCCTATTACATAAGGGTGGTCGGGGAATCTATCAGTAATAGGACACTGTCCCTATTACATTAGGGTGGTCGGGGAATATATCAGTAATAGGACACTGGCCCTATTATATAAGGGTGGTCGGGGAATCTATCAGTAATAGGACACTGTCCCTATTACATAAGGGTGGTCGGGGAATATATCAGTAATAGGACACTGGCCCTATTACATAAGGGTGGTCGGGGGAATATATAAATAATAGGACAATGGCCCTATTACATAAGGGTGGTCGGGGAATATATCAGTAATAGGACAATGGCCCTATTAGATAAGGGTGGTCGGGGAATATATCAGTAATAGGACACTGGCCCTATTAGATAAGGGTGGTCGGGGCATATATCAGTAATAGGACACTGGCCCTATTAGATAAGGGTGGTCGGGGAATATATCAGTAATAGGACCCTGGCCCTATTACATAAGGGTGGTCGGGGAATATATCAGTAATAGGACACTGGCCCTATTACATAAGGGTGGTCGGGGGATATATCAGTAATAGGACACTGGCCCTATTACATAAGGGTGGTCGGGGAATATATCAGTAATAGGACACTGGCCCTATTAGATAAGGGTGGTCGGGGCATATATCAGTAATAGGACACTGGCCCTATTAGATAAGGGTGGTCGGGAATATATCAGTAATAGGACCCTGGCCCTATTACATAAGGGTGGTCAGGGAATATATCAGTAATAGGACACTGGCCCTATTAGATAAGGGTGGTCGGGGAATATATCAGTAATAGGACCCTGGCCCTATTAGATAAGGGGGTCGGGGAATATATCAGTAATAGGACACTGGCCCTATTATATAAGGGTGGTCGGGGAATATATCAGTAATAGGACACTGGTCCTATTATATAAGGGTGGTCGGGGAATATATCAGTACTAGGACACTGGCCCTATTACATAAGGGTGGCCTGGGAATATATCAGTAATAGGACACTGTCCCTATTAGATACGGGTGGTCGGGGAATATATCAGTAATAGGACACTGGCCCTATTACATAAGGGTGGTCGAGGAATATATCAGTAATAGGACACTGGCCCTATTAGATAAGGGTGGTCGGGGAATATATCAGTAATAGGACACTGGCCCTATTATATAAGGGTGGTCGGGGAATATATCAGTACTAGGACACTGGCCCTATTACATAAGGGTGGCCGGGGAATATATCAGTAATAGGACACTGTCCCTATTAGATACGGGTGGTCGGGGAATATATCAGTAATAGGACACTGGCCCTATTACATAAGGGTGGTCGAGGAATATATCAGTAATAGGACACTGGCCCTATTAGATAAGGGTGGTCGGGGAATATATCAGTAATAGGACCCTGGCCCTATTACATAAGGGTGGTCGGGGAATATATCAGTAATAAGACCCTGGTTAGAAACCAGTTAGAAACATAGAAGACTGTCAGCAGGAAAAGAGTAGTGAGTAGTTCAGGACATGGAGGCTGGAGACTGGCTGCATCCACTGCACACACAGGAGAAGCTGCTTTATATCTTTCCTTATTCCCTCAGACGTCGCCCCAGGATCATGTAGGACATTAGGACATCAAGCTGCTGAGCCAGTGTGATATATAACTCCCCTGGTACATGACCGGCCATTTATGAAGGAGCAGTCGGAGTCGGGAGTCAGAGTCGGTCCTGATAAAATAAAGGAGTCGGAGTCGCGGGTTACCGACTCCACAGCCCTAGTCAGCACATCTCCCTGTGTTATTGGAGGATGCGGTGCTGACATCACAGCAGGTAAAGGTTCCCGTTCCTTTTGTATATAGGTGCCCGGCGCTCATATAGGGCAGGTGTCTGCCGGTTTAATAGGCCCCTAAATAACTTGTCCTAAAAGTTTTCCTCTTGCTTTGGAGACTGAGACTTGATACTTAAAATCTGCAAAACAGCAGCAAACTGACTAAACTTTTCCCTTTGTCAGCGGAGTTCCCCTTAAGGTCACAGTGCGGTGACCGCGAGATGTAAATGATGGCCGCTAATGAGAGAGATGACCGTCCAGCCTGGGCCAGGAGCGGGCACAGGTGACACAGGATGGCGACTCTTCCCACTTTTCACTGCCATGAGTGACGGCCGGCATATTACCGCAGTCTTGGCGCCGTCGGCCGCTCGCTTTTTTCGTGCTCAGCAAAAAGAAACCCACAACAACAATAAAAAAATAAAAAGTCTTGTCGCTCTGCAGGAGAACAAAGGTCACTGCTAACTATATGCTAATAGAGACATCAGGTATTATACTGCCGCCAAACCCCGATCAATAAACATCTCCAGCGCTGGACACTGGCCGGAGTCTGCGGAATGTAATGAACCGGCCGCGGGCCAGAGAGCCAAGAGGGGGGAGGGGGTGTCCGCAGCCGGGTACACAGCTCAATCCACAGCACACAACACTCACACCCCACCAGTAATTGGTCTGAAGCCTGAGGCCTTATTCACACGCTCAGTGATTTTCAAGGTCCGTGGATGAAGTCCGCTATCTACCTCAGTGATCCATGAAACATCCATGATTGCATCCGTGTTTTTCACGGATCTGTTTAAAGTTTTTTTTAAATTAGACCGATTAGACAAGCCCATGGGAGAGACCACTACCTGTCTACAACATAGAACAGGGATAGGGGAACCTCCAACTGTTACAAGACTACAATTCCCGTCATGCTTGGACAGCCAAAGTTTCAGCTGTACAAGGATGATGGGAATTGTGGTTTGCCAACAGCTGGAGGACCGAAGGTTCCCCAATCCCTGCTATAGAGTATGTAACTTACTGGGGTCTGAGTGTTGAACATAAGATCCAGCATCAGTAACTGTATGGATGCGGCTGAGCTGGGATGAAGCAGATGACACTACAGAAATACTGGGGGTCAAATACAATTAGATGTCAAACAAAACATCTTCTCCTATGCAAACAAATATGTACAAAGTGTAGGGGACAAAGGATCAGACTACACAGGATTTGTTTGTAGTCTGTTACCATGGAAATGCAGAGGTATTGTTAGGAGCATTATAACATAAAATGAGAGGAAACTTATAAATATTTGTACCATTACTCGTTTAAATACATACATATAATATATATATACACATACACATATATATTATGTTGCAGTGGGATTCTATAAATGACAGCTGTATCCCCCTCAGCAGACCTGCTGACCCCGCTTCTCCTTACTACAGTACTATCGGCAATATTCACAAAGCTCGCAGAGCGCGTTTCTCTACAAAATTGTGATTAACGTCTGGACAGATGGTGACGCGTTTCAGCCTGACCCTCTTCTTCTGGGGGCTGGATGGGATCCAGTGCTGGTGTGATACTGCTCGGCTGCGGAGAGATTTAAATAGCTGTGAATCCCACACAACGTGCAGGAGACATGCTGTTCATTTCATACACCCATGCAAAGTGGAGGAAGTAGGCAATTCTGGCACAGAGACAGCCGGATGAAGTAATCAGAGAATGGAGAGCGGCGGCAGCGGCTTATGAAGCGGACCTGTGATGGGCTGCGGAGTCCGTGCAGGGGAGTGGGTGCTTCCAAAGCATATCCATAGGGTCCCAACCCCCTGACCTAGCTCTCCTTCTTGCCGATGGATTGGAGGGGCAGGCAGGGGGCAGATTCTGGGCAGAAAATGCTCTCAGTATGGCTGTACTTGGAGTCCAAGTTTCTATGGTGGCAACATAAAGGAGATGGCACCAAACTCTAATCCTCCTAGATGACAGAGACAGTGAGCAAGGCGACAAGACAAGGCAGTCTGCAGACATCGCTGTCCACTGCTCCACCAATCAGAGTGGATGCACATAGCATTGAGCCGTTTGGCTCCACCAATCAGAGTGGTTGCACATAGCGTTGAGCAGTTTGGCTCCACCAATCAGAGTGGTTGCACATAGCATTGAGCCGTTTTGCTCCACCAATCAGAGTGATTGCACATAGCGTTGAGCCGTTTGGCTCCACCAATCAGAGTGGTTGCACATAGCATTGAGCCGTTTGGCTCCACCAATCAGAGAGTGATTGCACATAGTGTCAACGTTCTCCAAACCCCAACATTCCGCATTTGACTCTGGAGAAGAAGTATCTATGTTTTCTTGGCAGCCCTTGGGTGGCATCTAAAGCCTGGGGAGTCAAAGAACGGTTCGGAGAGTAGTCTCAACGCTAGTCATCGGTTGTGTGTAATGGAGACATGGGGAACAGTACTCATGAAAAGAGGGGCAAGCCTGTAAGAAAGGGGGAGCCATGGGAAGCAATCAATAAGAGGGGCCGAGGAAAGCAGGTCCTGTGGGAGAATGGGGAGCAATGGGGAGCTTACTCTTATATTAGGCACTTTGGGGGTCTGTAGATATACAGTTATAGAGCAGATTTGTGGCTACTTACAGGCACTATGTGACTGGTGCTATATACTCCGCATGTCCCTAACAGTTCTGAGAGCAGGATCTGTATTTCACTAGTAACATGGGGAGCCTTACAGTCTAGCAGGGTTACTTGGGGCACTGAATATAACAGCAGACACAGTTCTAGGGGTAACCACATGAGGCCACTATGGATATTTTTTTTTCTTTCAAATCAACTAGTGTCAGAAAGTTAAGATGATTTGTAGATTACTACTATTTATAAATGTCCAGATTTTCAGTACTTATCAGCTGCTGTATGTCCTGCAGTAAATGGGGTATTCTCTCCAGTCTGACACAGTGCTCTCTGCTGCCACCTCTGTCCATGTCAGGAACTGTCCAGAGCAGCAGCAGAGAGTAGTGTGTCAGACTGGAGAGAATACACTACTTCCTGCAGGACATACAGCAGCTGGTAAGTACTGGAAGAATGGAGATTTTTTTTTTAATCGAAGTAAATCAGAATTTTGTATAACTTTCTGACATCAATTGATTTTAAAGAAAAAAATGCTGGAATATCCCGTTAAATGGGACAGTAGGACAGAGATTGTATGAGCCTAGTGGGAAAGAATAGAACCAAAGTCATTTGTGCGGGAAAGTCAGGCAGGGATTTCAATTGTCCAATCATGGTAATGGCTGAGAGTGGGTTTTGGGTAAATCTGTGGTATTAGGATGCTCTTACATGCGTTCTGCAAGACAGTAAGAGAGAGTCTTAATACCACAGATTAAGCCACGAAAACCACGCAGCTATTAACAGGATTGGCCACTCAACAAAACCATTGGCTCTATGTGTGGTGGCCGGCAGCGGCTTAGTGCAGTCTTCTTGGGATTCAGTCTGTGTCTCTAGGGCAGTGTGAACTGGAAATTTTCCCCCTGGTTAGGAGTTGTAGTTTTGCAACATCTGGGGGAGCCATTGCTGTAAAGCAGGATTGGGGGGAACCATTGTCCTTCTAGTGCATGATGGGAATTGTAGTTTTGCAACAGCTACAGGTCCGAAGTCTTCCCTATCCTGCTCTAAGGGATAATCCATCCAGATGATTGTTACGTTGCAGGAACTTACCAAGACTGAGACCAGCATCGCCAATTCCAAGTCATTGGTCCAATAATTAGATCCACTGAACACGTCAAGAAAAAAAATTGCAAAAAAAAAATTCTAATTCATAAACCCTGCAAGCGGCATGCAAATTAATATGTGCTGTGTGTCCTAGATGCATCCTGTTGATTGTCCCCCCCCCCACGCTGATCCTCCCCCGCCCTCTTTGAGGTTGAATTTTTGATTTATTTATTAACCTCTGAAGAAGAGGAGAAGCCGATAATTTCATCTTGGTCGCAGCTGTCTCCCGCACAAGTCTCCACATGTCAGCACATCGGCCGCCTCTCCGTCCTCCCAGCAAACACCAATTAACAATGTTTAATAAAGCAGAAGAATTGGGAGGAGATGCTCAGTGATATTCCCGCAGCTCAGGCTGCAATGGAGACCATTCCCCGGGGGACGGGAGGGGGGATGGGCCGCAGGATAGAGCGGACAGGGTCCCGAAGCAGATACAGTGCAGGCATGAGAAAGTAGATGGAGACTGAAGAACAACAATCCCCAAAAAATACAAAGCGGAAGAGAAATATAGCAGCCGTGACTCGTCTATGGCAGGTACTGCGATGGGATGGGGGTGGATGATACTGGGGTCCACAAGGAGGAGAGACTAGATAACTAACACTATATAGTCATGGTGAAGACCAATATGGTGGCCATGACTCGTCTACGGCAGGTACTCCGAGGGGAATGGGAGGGGATGAATATGGGGTCCACAAGGAGGACTAGATGACTAAAGGCCCTATTCCACCAACAGATCTGACGACAGATTATCTGCCAAAGATTTGAAGTGGAGTTGAAAAGAGGAGAAATCCAGTCTTTCCTTTATGACCTGATCTCTGTTTATAGTCTGTTCCTGGGTTTGGCTTCAAATCTTTGGCAGATAATCGGTCGTCAGATCTGTTGGTGGAATAGGGCCTATATAAGTAGGGTGAAGACCAATTTGGTGGCCGTGACTAGTCTACGGCAGGTACTGCGATGGGATGAGGGTGGATGAAACCAGGGCCCACAAGGAGGAAAGACTAGATGGATATTAAAATAACAACACCTCTGATAACACTATATAATATAAAGGCAGTTTGAAGACCAAAATGGTGGCCATGACTTGTTCATGCCACTTAGCTTGGTGGGTAAAGCTGGGCTGCAAGAGAGGCCAGGGGTCCGCAGCAGGTGGACAATAAAGCTGATGGATAACAAACAGAACCCCTCCCCCCCCCCCAAAAAAAAAAAAAAAAAAAGGAAAAATATTTTTAGAAATAAAAAAGCAAGGTGAAGGCCAATATGGAGGCCATGAGCTGTCAATGCCGCTTAGCAGGTACTGTAAGGGGGTCGGGGGTGAACCATGACTTTGGCATAGGGCGACCAGGGTCCCAATGCACAGGGATGAGACAGATATTAAATCGCCAGCATCCAGATTACAAGGTACAGACCAATATGGCGGCCATGACTCGTTCATTTCAATGATACAGTGTGGGTGTTGCTATGTACTGTAAGTGCAGTCACCCCTTCATTGTGCTTATCACGGGGCTCCTAAGGCTTTGCACTGTGGTGGTGGACACCAATGTATATTACATGACACCCTGCAGGAGGTAACAGTCCCCACCACAGCTCTGCAGGTGCTGTATATGGTGGCTGTCCCCATTCAATGGAGGAGCAGTCAAGGTGACTCCAAGGTTAACCTTTCCCGACATGTGTGGGATCACATGGAGGGATGACAGGACGGCCGGATCTCATGTCGGTGAGGGCCCCGCTGTGTCAGGGAGGGCCGGCCGTACACTTCCATATACTGGATGGAGTAACTTTTGTTGCCAGACTGCTCAGCAAGCAGAATGGCTGCAATTGGAAAAAGGGAAAAATCTGCTCCATCAGCAGAGGTGACTCCTGCATAAAAGATCTGGATGTATCTCCAGTCCGATAATGCTCGCTGGAGGGGAGCGCTACCTGTAATGTGGGGGGAGGGTCGGGATCCTGTGCCAGGCAGTGATGGATGGGCCAGCATGGTGTCAATGCACAGAATCTCAATACTGTCGCCATATCGCTGCACCTGATAAGACTGCACAATGCCGCTGCTGTCCTCCAGGATTGATGGAGCCTGAACACAGGGCGGCTCTTACCTCCCCAGCCCCTCCAGACACATATACATTTATCCACCATTAACCAGAAGGGGGGAGATCATCTGTCAGTGCCGAGCGTGCGGGGCAGCCCGGGAGGGCACGTACCTGGCACCGCCAGCATCCTGCTCACTATGGGGATGCATGGATTATGCATTACTGAGCAGGCTTAACTGTTTCAGCGCCACGGCTAGGAATATAAATTGATGGCCTTTAGATGGTGGAGTGAAGGTGCCGCAGCCCCTGTTTTGGAGCAGAGGGGGATCGTCTGAGTAAGGATCAATGGCTGAACCAGGCAGAGCTGTGTGTATGGAGGTGTTCTTCCATCTGCTGATCGTGGGGGGTTCTGGGGGCTGCCCAATCCTAAGCATAGGGGGGTATCACCCGTCTACAGGATAGATGTATATGTTCTGTGGGGGTCTGACCAGCAGGACCCCGACTGAAGATGAGATGGGAAGGAAGCTGAAGCATGTATACCCAACAAAACTTGAAAAGAATGAGTAGGGGACCTAGTGGTCTGAACCCCACCAATCAGCTAGTTGTCATCTGTCCTGGACATAGGTGATGATCCTGAATCTTAAGAGAAGCCCTTTAAAAACCCCTTTAAGAGCTAGCGCTCACACATTCCAATGCTCAAAGCAAATTTGCAGTTACTGTTTATGGTACACAGCTCCCATGAAGACCTATACTTTTGATGTAGCGGGATCTTACCGTCATGTGCTCCACTCCTTCCACATTCCCTTCCTGCTCATGTACAGGAGGTAGAAGAGGCAGCCATGTTATTCTTAGTATTCCAGTGTTCAATCTAGGGCCCAGCGTACATCAAGGGCATGATCGGAGAATAAAGGTCCCGTCACCCACTATGGGACTATTTCTACCAATGATCGGCAGATTAACAAAATGATACCGATGATTTTAGTGTCTGTGACCATCATAGAAGGTTTCCTGCTCAGCTCCACCACACAAGCCACCCCCTCGATGCTGCCCCATGAGCCACCCATCTGCCCCACCAAACAAGCCATTCCATTTGGCCGCCACATAAATCATTTCACCCAACCCCTAATACCAGCCATCCCACTCTGCCCCAACATACAAGCCATTCCACTCTGCCCCAACATACAAGCCATTCCACTCTGCCCCAACATACAAGCCATCCCACCTGGCTTCCCTCAAATGAGCCATTCCATTCTGTTCACCACACCAGCCGCCACACTAGGCCTTGTTATACAAGCCTTATATGAGCCATCCCACTCAACCCTGCCTAACGTGCCATCCCACTCGGCCTCCCCACATGAGCTGTCCCACTCAGCCCTGCCATACCAGCCGTCCCACTCAGCCCCGCCATACCAGCCGTCCCACTCAGCCCCGCCATACCAGCCGTCCCACTCAGCCCCGCCATACCAGCCGTCCCACTCAGCCCCGCCATACCAGCCGTCCCACTCAGCCCCGCCATACCAGCCGTCCCACTCAGCCCCGCCATACCAGCCGTCCCACTCAGCCCCGCCATACCAGCCGTCCCACTCAGCCCCGCCATACCAGCCGTCCCACTCAGCCCCGCCATACCAGCCGTCCCACTCAGCCCCGCCATACCAGCCGTCCCACTCAGCCCCGCCATACCAGCCGTCCCACTCAGCCCCGCCATACCAGCCTTCCCACTCAGCCCCGCCATACCAGCCGTCCCACTCAGCCATGCCATACCAGCCGTCCCACTCAGCCACGCCATACCAGCCGTCCCACTCAGCCACGCCATACCAGCCGTCCCACTCAGCCACGCCATACCAGCCGTCCCACTCAGCCACGCCATACCAGCCGTCCCACTCAGCCACGCCATACCAGCCGTCCCACTCAGCCACGCCATACCAGCCGTCTCACTCAGCCACGCCATACCAGCCGTCCCACTCAGCCACGCTACACCAGCCGTCCCACTCAGCCACGCTACACCAGCCGTCCCACTCAGCCCCGCCATACCAGCCGTCCCACTCAGCCCCGCCATACCAGCCGTCTCACTCAGCCACGCCATACCAGCCGTCCCACTCAGCCCCGCCATACTAGCCGTCCCACTCAGCCCCGCCATACCAGCCGTCCCACTCAGCCCCGCCATACCAGCCGTCCCACTCAGCCACGCTACACCAGCCGTCCCACTCAGGCCAGCCATATCAGCCGTCCCACTCAGCCACGCTACACCAGCCGTCCCACTCAGGCCAGCCATACCAGCCGTCCCACTCAGCTCCACCACAGTTTCCGTCCCACTCAGCCCCTCTGACGCAGGGATAACACCCTAATAAATGCATAAGAAGCTATTTATAGCCGGCACACATGGATCTCAAGTTATAGCAAGGAAGAAAAGTTGAAGACATGACGCAAGGACTCCGCAGGGAGAAGAAGCTGCTAAAACCCCACCTTGTACTCCATAAGACGCTGCTATTCCCACTACAAGCGAACGTGTTGAAAGCTCGTGTTCCTTATGGCTGCCTGTCTCTGAATAGTACGCGGTAGAGGCTGACATATGGCCGCATATGTTCAGCTCTTATAAATAGCGGAAGCCGCTGGAAGGAACGGCGCCCCATCCACTCAAAACTTACAAGAACTGTGACAAAGTACAAGATCCAGGTGGACGGCACACACAGGGATACAGAGATACAGCGTACAGCTATAGTATATCAGTCCCTGGAAACGTCAGACAATATGGCCGCCATGCAGCTCCCATACTCCAATACAGAACATTCAGCATGTAAAACAGAAATAAAGTCATCGTTTTATTCTAGGTTTCCTCCCCCCTCCCCCAACACAACATCTAGAGTGTGAGCGGTGCCGCAGTGTGCACGCTCCACTCTTACTCCACTCACACTTCTCCTTATCATGGTCATGTGGATGGAAGGGACAAATCCAGAGATTACGGGGATCCCAGTGTTCGGATATAGAAATGTTTTTTTGCCGTATTATTTACCACCCCTACAGTCGGATTAAGTCACTTTCACCCCACAGACCCTGACGTGCATTGCTTCCACCCCTATAGACCCTGACGTTCACTGCTTCCACCCCTATAGACTCTGACGGGCACTGCTTCCACCACTACAGTCCCTGATGGGCACTGCTTCACCTCCCATAGGAGCTGATGGGCACTGCTTCCCCTCCCATAGGAGCTGATGGGCACTGCTTCCACCTCTATAGCCCTTGATGGGCACTGCTTCCACCTCTATAGCCCTTGATGGGCACTGCTTTCCCTCCCATAGGAGCTGATGGGCACTGCTTCCCCTCCCATAGGAGCTGATGGGCACTGCTTCCACCTCTATAGCCCTTGATGGGCACTGCTTCCACACCTATAGTGCCTGAAGAGCACCTTTTGCACCAGTAAAGTTCCTGAAAAGCACCTCTTGCACCCCTATAGTTCCTGATGAGCACTACTTCCACCACTATAGTCCCTGATAAGCACTGCGTCCACCCCTATAGATCCTGATGGGCATCTCTTGCACACCTATAGTCCCTGATGAGCACTACTTCCACCACTAAAGTTCCTGATGGGCACCTCTTGCACCCCTAGTTCCTGATGGGCGCTGCAGGCATCCCTGCTCTTCAGTCATCTGGGGGGGCTCCTTAAGATGCGCAACGTGTTAGATCCTAATTTATTTATCTTGTGTAGACGTTCTGCAATGCAGCACGATAGGTGTGAAAATGAAAACAATGGGACGTGGAAATATTACTATGCTAATGCTGGAGGCTTCACCACGGAATAAGAGGATCATCCCATAATCTAGAAGTAAGAAGGCGAAAATGAAAAGAAGATGGAAGGAGTGTGGGGGGAGGAAGGAGCGGGAAGGAAGCTGTCCCCGGCCATTGGGTAGTAGGAGCGCTGCTGCTCACCGGATAAGCAGCCTCATCATTGGAGGTGACATGGGGGGGGACTAGAGAAACATGGCCGAATATCACTCTCTTTCATCCATTGGGTCTAAGTAAAAGGGTCTGGACTGCAATACCTGATATGCACAAGAGTGGCGCTGTGTTGGGATAAAAACAACCAAGTTATAATAAAAAATAACCCTTAAATGGCATCCACCAGGGTTAGGATAAGAAAATGGTATAGACTCCTCTCCATAAACAGCGCCGCCATGTCTGGTACTGCAGCTCTACCCATAAAAGATGCAGCTCATGGATAAGAGCGTTCCGGAAGAGACATCTCTAGAACACCGCAGGGGGTACCTCCTGGTAAACTGTGAAAAATGGGGTGTACACAAAGACTGGCAACCCCTATAAGCCACTAGAAACAATAACTCCTCCGGTTAACACAGCAGAGAGGCTGTTACAGTGTAGCGGTGCTGTCCAGGACTCCAGCCTCATAGCTACGTACGGCGGAGATCAAAGATATAACAGAGGCTGAGGCAACAAATATTGGGGGGGGGGGCAGCCTTCCATCCTCTGCCACAGAACAGGGACGAATGTTTACATGAAGGATCCAACAGCTGGCGCGGCGTCTGAGAATGGCATCAAACCGCAGCCCATCGTAAACATTGGCTAATCTCAGTCAGTGTCACATAGGTTCATGCTCGTCTACCTCAGATTTTATTTTTACGATATGGCGGCTCAAACAGTTTTATCGCTCGTCTATCATGTCAGGTCATTAAAGAGGACAAGAACACGGGAAAACTTAAAGGGACAGTGCACCCACTGTATGCCTGTGTGCTGCAGCTGCTCTCTGCTACTGACTGGTCATTGGTCATTTCAGAGGGGAAATAGAAGAACTCCTCCTCAGCCTGCCCCCTATGGTAGTTAGGTCCCCTCTGGGCCTCATAGAGTAGTTAGGGCATGCCAGATGTGGAAGTTCTGCAACATTTGGAGAGTGTCAGCGACATTATACATGTATAGGTGACTGCAGATCCGTCAGCCCTTTAACACCACGTGCGCTCTCCACTGTATCGGTCCTGTAAGCTCACAATCCACCTGGATCTCTCTGTGTCAGCGGCTCCGCACTTACAAGCTCCAATGACAAGCTAAAGACTTTCCGGGCGCTGTCAGGGCTGGACACCTCATTTACCGCACACGTTACACGTGTTCAACGCAACGTCTGCCAGTATCTCCTGGAAGAGAGATTCGAGCATTTACAGCAAGATATAGGGCAGAGGATGAATTATTTATCTGTGGCATGGTACAAAGACTGCAAAACACAGCCATATGCCTCTCACCTGAGGGGTAGCACTGTGCGCTAGAGGAGGGGAGCAGCACTCTCACCTCAGCCCGCATCAGAGGACTGGACTAGCATATCCCCCATCAGAGGACGAGTCACAGACTGGAAGGTCCCCCTCATTAGAGGACGAGTCACAGACTGGAACGTCCCCCCATCAGAGAACGAGTCAGTCTGGAAGGTCCCCCCCATCAGAGGACAAGTCACGGACTGGAAGGTCCCCCCATCAGAGGAAGAGTCAGATTGGAAGGTCCCCCCATCAGAGAACGAGTCACAGACTGGAAGGTCCCCCCATCAGAGGACGAGTCAGACTTGAAGGTCCCCCCCATCAGAGGACGAGTCACAGACTGGAAGGTCCCCCTCATTAGAGGACGAGTCACAGACTGGAACGTCCCCCCATCAGAGAACGAGTCAGACTTGAAGGTCCCCCCCCATCAGAGGACAAGTCACGGACTGGAAGGTCCCCCCATCAGAGGAAGAGTCAGATTGGAAGGTCCCCCCATCAGAGAACGAGTCACAGACTGGAAGGTCCCCCCATCAGAGGACGAGTCAGACTTGAAGGTCCCCCCCATCAGAGGACGAGTCACAGACTGGAAGGTCCCCCCCATCAGAGGACGAGTCACGGGCTGGAAGGTCCCCGCATCAGAGGACGAGTCACAGACTGGAAGGTCCCCCCCATCAGAGGACTAGTCACGGGCTGGAAGGTCCCCCCATCAGAGGACGAGTCACGGGCTGGAAGGTCCCCCCCATCAGAGGACGAGTCATGGGCTGGAAGGTCCCCCCCATCAGAGGACGAGTCACGGGCTGGAAGGTCCCCGCATCAGAGGACGAGTCACGGACTGGAAGGTCCCCGCATCAGAGGACGAGTCACGGACTGGAAGGTCCCCCCATCAGAGAACGAGTCAGTCTGGAAGGTCTCCCCCATCAGAGGACGAGTCACGGGCTGGAAGGTCCCTCCATCAGAGAACGAGTCAGTCTGGACTGGAAGGTCCCCCCCATCAGAGGACGAGTCACGGACTGGAAGGTCCCCCCATCAGAGAACGAGTCAGTCTGGAAGGTCCCCCCCATCAGAGAACGAGTCAGTCTGGACTGGAAGGTCCCCCCCATCAGAGGACGAGTCACGGACTGGAAGGTCCCCCCATCAGAGAACGAGTCAGTCTGGAAGGTCTCCCCCATCAGAGGACGTGTCACGGACTGGAAGGTCCCCCCCATCAGAGGACGAGTCATGGACTGGCAGGTCCCGCCCATCAGAGGACGAGTCATGGACTGGCAGGTCAACCATCAAGGAGGATTAATGGAGTAGCAGGTCTCCCGCAGAAGAGGATCAGTCATGGACTGGCTAGTCTCCTTATTAGAAAAAGAGTCATGGACAGGCAAGTCCCCCCATCAGAAGACAAGTCATGGTTTGGCAGGTCCACCATGAGAGGTGGATTCATGGAGTGGAAGGTATCCACATCAGAGGACAAGTCATGGACTGTCTAGTCCCCCGCCCCAATCAGAGGACGAGTCATGGACTCTCTGGTCCCCAAATATGAGGACAAGTTATGGACTGGCAGGCCCCTCCATCCTGCCTCTGACCCATGATGCTCAGCAGCTGTCTAGTTAACAGCTGGAGCCTCTGATCATCTCCACTTCGGAGCATGGCCTCTCCCGCAGTCAGGCCTGGGCACATTGATATGCAGCTCTCAGACTTTCAGGAGGGTATGACCTGCGCGGTGCACAGCTGGAGCCGCACAGCCAAACGCCTGGTGCAGATGGCTCTGATGCAATTGAATTACAGCAAACCCCGGTATCACCCGGCACAAATAGGAAGGGTCAATGAGAAGGCAGCGCCAGAGAAGACGGCAATTACATCGCCGCTCTCGGCCAAGGAGGATGATAAAAGGGCCTTCCATATGCAGATGATTGACAGGAGAGGCCATGCTGCAAGGGCACCGACACCTTGATGTGCCATGGACGCCCCCCACCCCCGCTGGCTGCGGCCCTGGTCTGTGACAGCTTACAGGCCCCATCCTTCAGCCCTTCTCGTATCCCACCGTCACTCTTCCTCATCTCACGGATAAAACAGGTGGGCAAAGCGTAAGGGGGGTGTCAGTCAGACATGTCACATTATATGTGGGTGGGGGGGGGGCAGCCCACAAAAATCTATGAGTCTGAGCACGGAAACCGGAATCATTTATCAGATCAAGGAAAAAAACAGGAGTGAAATGAAACAGAAGATACCCGGGAGACAACCATGGGGTCACTACATGCCTGCCGGAGCTGTCAGCCAACTTTCTATAGATCCTGAATGTATTGTTACCCAATGCCGTGATCTCCTGGTGTCAGTCCTCACTGCAGTCCAGCATCAGATTCATCCAACACAGCAACACACTACACAACTACAACCCCTAGCATTCTCCGATAGACTCCTATACCCATCAAAGCAGTCGTCTCCAACCTGCAGCTCTCCAGTTATTACTTAACTACAACTCTTAGCATGCCCTGACTTCCTGCAGCATCTAGAGCAGTTTTCCTTAACCTGTGAGAAGTAAATCTGGCGATGCGCGGATGGGTCTGCAGCGCTGGCTCCCGCTCCCCTGCTGTGCGCCCATGCAGAAGGTGGCCGAGCAGATGTCTTGTGACAGCGCTGATGCCATGATGGCAGCTCTGCAGCCTGGTACAGTGTGTCGCCCTGCAGCCACAACACAGTCATCCCCCCGATCCCTGCCTGCCGCCTGACACCTTGTGCTCGCCTCTTCTGCTACGTCAAGCGTGTTTTCTGAGAGGCTGTCGATCCGTTTGGCAGCTAATCACCAGCGCCTCCTGACTGTTCATTAGGGCGACTGCACTGGGTATTGACCTGAGTGTGATGGAAGGACTGCCCGACACTGGCTGCTGCGAGGACTGGTCACATCCCGGCTGCCAGGCTCATCACACAAGCTACAAAGCGTCTCTGGAGAACCTGGAAAGCTGATTTTACCTGCCATCATGTAATACCTCATTTTCACTGTGGGGGCGCTGTAGGATAAATGAACACTTGCTGCTGAATCACTGCACAGATCAGGGGTTATTTGTAGGGGTCCTAGCAGTGGGACATGAGGGGTCACTTCTAACAAAAAAAAAGGGGATGATGAGAGTATCCTTACTACTGGTCACCAGGCTAAAAGCAGCAGTTTATGGCACTGCTGTAAAACAGTTTAAGGCAGATCAGATTCTCTTCCCGGTGTATTCCAGAATCTGGAGGACCCAACACATCCACGCATTATCCATGATATCCCCAACTAGTCACTCTCCAGCTGTTGCAAAACTACAACTCCCATCATGCCCTGAGAAACACTTTGGACATCAAAGTGTTACCCAACCCAAGGTCTCCAGTTATTGCAATTATACATATCAAAGCAGTGGTCCCCAAGGCTTCAGTACCTGTTAGGGCTTGATGGGATTTGTAGTTCTGCAAGTGCTGGAGGCCACAGGTTGGGGAGGACACTGCTCCGGATGCCTCAGTTGCAGCCATCGGCTTTCAGTGCATGATGTGAATTGTAGTATTGCACCTGCAAAGCATTTTGACTGTTTACAATGGACATGGTGTAATTCCTCTTTTGCCCTGTGGTGTCGCTGCAGGGAAGATGAACACTTCCTACCAGAATGGCTCACCGATCAGCTGATCACTGGGATTTACAGCAGTAATGTAAAGTACAACATCTGATCCATATAACACTGGAGCCAACTAGTCAGTGCACTAAAGGCAGCGGTTTATGGCACTGCTGTAAAACAGTTATATGTACCAGATTGCAAAAGAACAGATATTTTCTTACGGGGGAAAACAATTAGCAGTCAATTAAGCGGCAGCGGCGTGTGCCAGCTGTTCCCTCCCACCGCTCCGTATAAGTGACACTAATGCTTAAAAGGTGAGAAAAGTAGCGTCTGCCGCAGCCTGGTTTACGGCGAACGACAATAGACGCGCGGCATCGCAGTCCTTAAATTACCATTAACCGAGAAGACTGGAGGGATTAGGAACATAAGCCAGGAACGTGAAGAGCTTCTGATTTACGGGGCGCTAAGCCACAAAAATAGTGAGACGAAATACGAGAATGAAGACATCCGGTGCTGTGGCGGCACCATTCCCGCTGGTGCAGCTCTATGTGTGACTGGAGTGGATGAACTCCTCCAGAGAAGAATGCAGCAAATGCAGAACACACTCAGCGGCGCAGCCAGCGGGTGTGAGCGTTAAGCTGCAAGTGAATTTTTTATGCGGCACGATAGGGAGTCGCTGGCTGGGAGCAATGTCTGCTGACCCGTACCACCACTACTCCCCCCACTATTGTTGGAGGAAGACAGAATCCACCAGGGAATCTCGATCGCCTGCTCGTTCATCAGAACAATCTCATCCGGACTGTGAGAGCCTCAGCTAAACTAGGATTCACCCTCCCGCCGGGAATAACTCACCCGACCTTGGAGTATAGATTTACTTAACAAGACGACAGGAGGAGGGGGCGATCTGAAATAAATAGACCTCGGCCTGCTGGGCTTTACCATCTCCGTCCATGGGTGGTAGCAAACAGAACGCACAGCGGGAAGGGCTACAAAATAAGGAATGGGGTTTAAATGGAGAAAAGAATTCTGTAGAGGGTAACAAGGTAACGAAGACGACTAAAGAATCGAGGACTACAGGCCATGGTCTGTGGGCGTGGTTCCGGGCCATGGTCTGTGGGCGTGGTTCTGGGCCATGGTCTGGG
Organism: Dendropsophus ebraccatus; assembly: GCF_027789765.1. Lineage (NCBI taxonomy): Eukaryota > Metazoa > Chordata > Amphibia > Anura > Hylidae > Dendropsophus > Dendropsophus ebraccatus. The sequence continues at coordinate 6,536,664 of NC_091463.1, forward strand.
GTCAGCCCTTAAAGATAGTTAGGAGTAGACCCTGCCTAACATACGGGTTCATCCGAACTCAAACACTCAGCAATTGAATCCCACTGCCTGGAAAAGTTGGATGCAGCCCTAGGGAGTCCTGGAAAACATGGATACAACCATAGACTGGATCAATGTTTTCCTGGCATTCCTAAGGCTACTTCCAACTTTTCCATGCAGTGGGAGTCAAATGCCGAGTGTTGGAGTTTGGATGAACCTGAACATTTACCAGGTTGATTCAAAGCCCCTTGGACTGGTGGATCTCCCAAACTATCGTACAGAAGTTAAGTATTTAGGCCAAAGATAGTGCTATAGATGACTAACTACAACTCTCTGTACAGCCTTCAGGATATGATGACCTTTTGGATGGACCTGGGTTAGACCATAGCTGTGATAGTACCCAGCACACGGACTCTGTATACCTTCAGACTAGTGTTGAGCGGAGATGTTCAGGTTTGACCATGTACTCTTAACCACAGGGCTGCATCCAACTTCTCTAGATGCAGGGAGTCAAATGCCGAAGGTTCATCAACTCCTCTCATGCCCACTCCAGACCTCCCATAGACTGCAGCTATTGAATCACTGACCTGATGCTTCAACCTCCTTAACCTCAGGAGCTGCTGGGAGTTGTAGTCCCTCATCTATTACATCTTCTACTTTACACAACTGATTTTTGGTTATTTATTTTTTGCTCCCTCTAAAATTAGGACAACAGAGATTGTACGAGGCGAACGGGAGACAAGAGGAATCCGAGGAGACAATAGGAATAAATTAGCAGCCAGAATCTTATTTTTAGCCAAAGTAGCACAATTCCCGGATTGATTTTCTGTCTGTAGGATTCAAACAGCTGTCTCCGAAATAAAAATAATAAAAGGGAATGGAGGGTTCTGCTCAGAAAACCTCAAACATGCAGGAATCTTCCACTCGGTGCCAACTGGATACTAAAAATACCCCATTCGGAACCCAGATGAAAAGATCCTCCCCTCTCGGCAGACGCCGCTGTCAGGGCCTTTGTGTGAATGGAGAATACTTACAGGGAGTCGCTGTCTCTCCCGGATTCGCACTCTTGGATTTATCTCCCTGAAATATCAGTATCAGGGAAGCTTTATCATGGGGGAAGGGGGTGACTCATTTAGGCAACTTATAATAGAGTGAAGTCTCCCACCGAGGACCCTTAAGAAGAGCTACGAGGGAGTCTCTTAGCCTGGCGGACATGCAGTATACAAATCACTCATTACGTTCAATGGACCTGGTGTAATTCTTCTTTTCTCCTGAGGTGGAGCTGCAGGGAAACTGAACACTTGTTACAGACGAGAGCTGATTATGGGGGATTCTAGCATAATAACCACCTATAACTGCATTATGGTCAGGTTGGTCTACCTGCAGCAAAGTATGAGGACCCCCTTAAGGCACTACCTTACGTCACACATCACTATTTAAAGGGGAACTCAAGCAAAATTTATTTTTCTTTCATATCAACTGGTGCCAGAAAGTTATACAGATTTGTAAATTGCTTCCATTTAAAAATCTCCAGCCTTTCTGTACTGCTGCTGTATGGCCTGCAGGAAGTGGTGTATCCTCTCCAGTCTGACACAGTGTTCTCTGCTGCCCCCTCTGTCCATGTCAGGAACTGTCCCCATAGAAAACATCTCCTGCTCTGGACAGTTGAAGAAGAGTTCAACCTAGAACTGAATACATGTTGGATTATCACTATAAGCAACCATAGGAACATGGGACCACTTAATCTTTAGTGGGGGATCAAAGGATAAGACCCCTTTAGGCTCCGGGACTCTAATGTAAAGTCTTAATTAGGGTCTTCACCTACCAATTTAGAACAATGACGTCTTCCTATGTGACTATGTGAATGCAGGTACTCCGGGGCCCCTTATTGCCAGGTGCTGGGGGGAACTAATGCGTCTGCACCCCCTATAGCTTCCCCTGTCTAGCCATCATGTTTGCTTCTCTATCCGTACTTAAAGTGACAGCTACGCTGCAGAACAAGGTTCAACGTGACTGGAGAACAGCATCCAAGATCAGAACACAAGCAAATCATGGGAAAGCGGAAAAAAATGACAGGACCCCAACTGAGAGCAGATCACAGACGACAGGGGTCTTGGGGTGCAGAAGCCGATTCTTCCTGCACGGTTGCAGAGTGATATTTCCAGGCGACGAGTGTGCAGCGTGAACACGGAATACGCTATTTCTCAGGGCATCTCAGTCGGGATGATAAGCAAATGCGGCTGATTGACTGGCAGATCGTCGGAGAGGCTTTGTAGCTGTTCCAGCCCCCTCCCCCCCTTCGCTATAACAAAAGTGCTAATTGGAAGCACAGAAGCAACATCAGAGCTTTGATGTCGGCTTCAAATATGAACTTGAGCTGACTTTTCTGTCTCTGTCCAACTGTATTAAAGGCCTGAAATATGGAGTTCACAGGAGAGAGGAAACTTTTACCGTGAATACTGATTCGCTCAGACAGTTCGGGGATGATTACATTACTTCTGTGACACCTGTCGGAGGTTAACCAATTCTGCAGATGGACGCAACGTTAGCCCGAGCGCCCCGACTCGCTTCTGTATTCCAGACTCATGCAAGGCCCGCAACTGTGCAGATGCAAGGTATACTTATGTATATTTCAGGTGTATCAGCATTAGCGGGCGGCTATAAAGAGCCCTAAAGAAGGAATTAGAAGCTCTATCTATAGGGAATGAGTAGCAGGAACCCAGCATGCTCCATGGACGAATGCAGACCCTAAAACACCCACCCTCCACTATGGAAAGTCTTACAGCTGCTATCAAGACACAGACAACATAAACCTAAAGATAATGCAGATTGGAGAAGTTTTTAAGGACTAAGGTGCTCAGGATGAACAGGACAAACCCACATTAAAAGAGTGCTATAGTGACCCAAAAGACGGGCATTACGGCATGATACAAGAACAGGCTCCGTCTCTTCACAGCACGGCAAGCCAATTCCTCCCAGCATAGTCAATGCTTGACGCCATGAGCCAACTTCTGACGACAGCTTCCAACTCTTTTGGACAGGCTCCATTCTTGCAGACAGCTTCCAACTCTTTTGGACAGGCTCCATTCTTGCAGACAGCTTCCAACTCTTGGTGGTACTGGCCAACTTTTGCAGGTCACCTCCTGGCACAGTCAATGCTTTTCTTGCACAGATTGACTCGTGGCAACAGTTTCCAGCTCTTGGTGGAATAAGCAAAGTCATGTCGAAGAAGATCAACTCCTTCCAGCACAGTCAAAAGAAGTCATCATGGTCCAATTCATGTCCACAGCTTCCAATTCTTGTAGGAAAGAGCCAACTCTGACAGAAGCCAAGACCTCCCACCACAATTAGCTGGTATGGAGTCTACTTTAAGGACAGCTTCAAATTCTTCAATTCTTGTAGAACACTTGGTGGTAGTAGCCAACATTTGTCACTGCAGGCCACTTCCCCCCTACAGGGTTGGCACAAGCTGACTTAAGCCAATGTTAGTTAACTCTTCCCAATACCGTAAGAGTAGAGCCAAATCTTGCCAACAGGTTCCTACTCTTGCCAGAATGAGCTCTTATAACCCTATTTCACGGAACGATTATCGTTCATAGACTCGCTCCAACGACCGCTCGTTAACGAGCACTTAACGATTTTTTTAAGCGAACGGTAACACATAATACGAGTGGGAACGTGAACGATATCTGTAGTGTAACGATTTTTTTTGCGGTCGTTACATCGTTACACGGTCGCTTAAAATGTGGGGAAATGTAGGTAGACATTTCAAGAACGACTGAAAGATTTTTTATTCAACGAAAAGATTAGCGAATTATTGTTGAAAGAGCAACGATTTTTTTTTCCGACAAGTTGAAAAAAAACAGTGAACGACTCAACGACAATTTCGTTTACAGCTATTCCACAGAACTAATATAGTTAACGAGCAGTCGTTTGAATGATTTTATGAACGATAATCGCTCGAAAAAGTTCTGTGGAATAGGTCCTTTACCAAGGGAGTCGTAGAATTTGTCAAAAGGAGGAACCCTCTGTGCAAACAGTATCTTTCTCTACAAAGGATCCACTGAACACACTGACATCCCCAAGAATCCAATAAGACCCAGTGTAAGATTTCCTTTCAGGATGGCCCCTTTTATGACGTAAAATATATCAGTATGTGTAGTTTAGGGGGCCGCCCGTCTCCTTTAAGACCAGAGTAAGGAAATCTGGCCTGGTACAAGGTTGTTAATATTTAACGGTGCTTGTTAGCACGGTGCATGACCATTTGTATGATTTGCAATGTGCGGATGAGCGGGTTTGCTGGAAAGAAGGAAAAATAATAGACATTTAATTCTCAGCGGGGACGCCGGGATAAAACTGTCACCGGCTACAATCAGCTGTCAGGTAGAGAGGGCGAAGAAGAAGAAAGAAAAAGTGCTCCCCAGATTAGATCAGTGGAGAGCAGACGGGAGGTTAGACAGACACGAGCTGCGAGGCAGATTTAATATGGTATCAGATAGCACAGGAGCTGCAGACAGACATGTCAAGGAGGATGCGGCAGGCGATTGTGATATAACCGTGCAGTCACCAGAGCCTCTCCGTAGCTTCAGAAGCCAATTATTCAAGGTGATAGATGGAGGGCGCTGTAGGGGGGGAGGCAGAAGGCCACAGGGGGGACATAGGTTATGCCGATAGACAGGACAGTACAATATTTTTCTTGTAAAGGCTTCCCTGCAGCAAAACTGGAGCCAAAATGGAACCGAGCTAGTGATGTAGGTGTACGGCTGAGCTAAATGTCTGTCATTTAAAGAGCTCTGATGGTTGACAATGGCGGCCATACTGTAGAGTCTATTACTTAGGAATGAACGCAGAACGCTTACTCCTGCCAAGGCGTTAACACTGGCTGACATGTGCCAATTCATGGTGACAACTTACAGCTATTCCTGGCACATTCTTGTCATCGCTAGCCAACTCTTCCCAGTATGGTGAATTCTTCACGACAGCTTCCAACTCTTGTCAACGCCGGCCAACTCTCCCCAGTATGGTGAATTCTTCACGACAGCTTACCAATCTTGTCAACAGCGGCCAACTCTTTCCAGCACGGTGACTTCTTGACAAGCTACTGTACACACTGTGACCGCTTCTAACTCTTGTTGAAGCTGGCCGTGTCTTCCATACACAGTCAACTCATGCGAAAACTGGCCATTTGTTCCCAAGAGTTTCCAACTCTTCCCGGTATAGTGACAGTTTGATGACACACTAGCTAACTCTTGGCAAGAATGTCTAAGGACCCTATTACATGCAGCTATAACCAGCCAAACCAGGCCGAATTATCAGATTATCACTCCGTGTAATAGAGACAACGATCAGATGATGAAACGTTTGGTTTTTTTTTAGGTCCAGACTCAAAATCATCATCTGCCGACCACGTATCACTCTGTGTAATAACAGGTAATGATTAAATAAACTGTTCATGCATTATCGCTCCACGCTCCTGGTCGCCTCCGGCCTTCTGCTCTCTTCCCGGCACAGTGCGCTGCAGCTTCTCTGAGCCGACATGCCACACAGCCAATCACAGGCTGGGACCACAAGTGAACTCTGGCTACTTCTTCTCAGCAAAGTCAACGTGTACAGACTCAGACCAAGTGCTGTTCCCACTCTTCTCTGCACGGCTATGAATGGCCAATTCTACACTGTACAACAAGCTTGTAATGGAAGCAGCTAATTCAGTCGGTATAAGCCAATACACGGGCAAAATCTTCTCCAGGTCCAACTCTGACCAAAACATTTAGGGTACAAACCCACACACCGTATACGCAGCAGATACGCAACAAATATGCAGCAGATTTGATGGTGCAGATTTGATGCTGTGTTCAGTTATTTAGATCTAATCTGCTGCGTATTGCAGCAGTAAATACGCTGCGTATACGGTGTGTGGGTTTATACCCTTAAAGTCACATTGGCCAGATCTTCATGATAGTATCCAACTTGGGTACTTCTTCTCAGCATAGTTAGCTTGTGCTCTGTTAGTGACAGGTTCAAAACTTTATCCAGTGCAGTCAACATATTCTAATTCTACCCCTTAGGGTACGTGTACACTACGGAATCCCAATGGAAAACTCGGTGCAGATTCCGCAGCTCGCACCTGCTCGCAGACTGTTCATTCTTTCGACGGATGGCGGAATCCGCCCGTGCATAGAATGGAGTTTATGGCATGGACGGAAATGCGCATGGCTGCTAAAGTGCGCGAGCGAAAGCAAGTTGCGGAATCTGTGACGGGTTTTCCGTTGGGATTCCGAAGTGTGCATGTACCCTGACGGACCACATCTAACTTGGCCAGCACAGGCAACCTCTTCAACTCTTGCCAACAAGTTCAAACTCTTGCTGTAACCAAGGGCCAGTCCTTGACTATGGTTTCCAGTTCTCGGAGGCACAAGCCAGCTCTACCCAGCTCAATCATCTTGCGCCAACTCAAATAGGATCACACTCTACAAACACCGCAAACTTTTACCGATCTGGGCCAACTCTTCTCAGTAACCAGATTCTTGCTGACAGGTCCAACCCTACCAGACACAGGCGCACTTATGCCTTCAGATCTGGATCAGTGACTTCATGCAACAAGACAGGACTCTAAATTATGGAGCCAGTTACGGCCATTTTACGACTAGGGTTACGACAAGTGGCAATAATGACACAGAAAATGGCCTTAGATCATGGATTCATCCTATACAGGTCCAATGGTTGATTGCTGGCGGTGTCCTTGAAGTAACGTGTGATCGGACTCCGATTCCCATAATCCATAGGCCCATTCTGCTAGGACGCAGAGATAAACACACACCACACATATATAACACCTAAAGGCTGGGCTGCCATTAACACAGATGGGGTTACAGAAGCAGCGGCGGAGGCTTCACACAACTGACTCACTGCCCTCATATCCTGCTTATAATGGGCTGTAGCCGCCACGCTGGATGTTTATATCATGAGACGTAACCATGTTTCTTATCTCACACCCAAACTTTGAGCTGTAATGACCATGGTAGTCATTATAAGCTGCTAATGATCAATTACATGGTGATATATTCATGCCGAGCCCCGACGCTGCCGCTCTGTAATTGGTGATGTCTGCTGGGGAGGGTGCGGGCGGCTCTCAAGTCATGATAAATATAAAGGCATGGGGGGGAGGAAAACACAAGAACTGTTGCATATAGTTGTATATCACTACAGATGTATAATGAGCAACTCCTGTCCGCAGGGTGAATGAGGCGCAACAGGTGTTGGAGCGTTATAAGAGGAGCGGCTGATATCAGTCACATATGATGTAATAGGAGGTTATATCAGTGCTGGAGCGTTATAAGAGGAGCGGCTGATATCAGTCACATATGATGTCATGTCTGGAGGATATATCAGTACTGGAGCGATATAAGAGGAGCGGCTGATATCAGTCACATATGATGTAATAGGAGGTTATATCAGTGCTGGAGCGTTATAAGAGGAGCGGCTGATATCAGTCACATATTATGTAATAGGAGGTTATATCAGTACTGGAGCGATATAAGAGGAGCGGCTGATATCAGTCACATATGATGTAATAGGAGGTTATATCAGTACTGGAGCGATATAAGAGGAGCGGCTGATATCAGTCACATATGATGTAATAGGAGGTTATATCAGTACTGGAGCGTTATAAGAGGAGCGGCTGATATCAGTCACATATGATGTAATAGGAGGTTATATCAGTGCTGGAGCGTTATAAGAGGAGCGGCTGATATCAGTCACATATTATGTAATAGGAGGTTATATCAGTACTGGAGCGATATAAGAGGAGCGGCTGATATCAGTCACATATGATGTAATAGGAGGTTATATCAGTACTGGAGCGATATAAGAGGAGCGGCTGATATCAGTCACATATGATGTAATGTCACTCTCTCTTTAATACTCATCGGCTCCCTCATACTTGTAGTACATCAGATATCTGAGCACATGTAACGTCCTTCGCCTTGATCCCCTAGAGCCGCGGTGATGGATAGATAAGACGCAGACGCCACTTCCATTCACTGAAACCATCAAACAGCCGGACACGGGCTGGAAAATTGTCTACAATGGAGTGTAGTAAAGTGAATTTGCCGTCTCCTGAAAGTCCAGGATAGAAATTATGGTGTAACCCGGCGAGGACTTGCTGGCTGATAAACCTCGCGCTGAAGTGCCGTAATGCGATTGTGCAGCCACAGGAGACTCTTCAATATCAGGAGAGAGCGCAGGATGGCTGACTAATCCAATCTCCAGTGCAAATGATGCCCTGAGGGGAGAACATGAGAAGGCGTCTATCCCTCAGCGAGAGCGATCCCCGCATCATGTGACCTGACACTACCAACATGGAGAGCAAAGCTGGTCATTAGGGGCCTGCTCACACACAGTTTTGTACTAAAAACAGCGCCACCCCTGTTATCAGTTTGTGTGCGGTATTGCAGCTCTGTCTGTCAGGGTGGGTTCACACTGAGGAATTCTCAAGGAATTGTAGAGGAAAGTTTTCTGCCTGAAATTCCCTGCCTATTCAGCTCTGCCAGAAGAGGAGCAGAATAGGAGCTGAATTCCAGCAGAATTTGAGCAGAATACAAGCAGAATTTAAGCCACCATAGACTTCTATAGGATCCCTCTAGCAGAATCCACCCGAAGGGTGGGTTCATACTGAGGAATTCTCACGGATAATGTCAGCGGAATTCCGCTGTCTGTCCGCATGGCCTTTCCGCCGGCTCCATAGACACCATTCTATGGGCCGGCGTATTACGCTATCCGCCAAAAGATGTGACATGTCTGAATAATGTCTATGGAGCCGACGGAAAGGCGCACGCAGACAGCGGAATTCCGCGGACATTATCCGCGAGAATTCCTCAGTATGAGCCCACCCAAAGAATTGACATGTCAATTCTTTGGGCAGAAAGCAGATCAGCGGCAGAAAATTCTGCTCGGAAATTCTGCAGTGTGAACAACAGAGCAGAAATGTCATTGAACACAATAGGACATTGCTCTGTACATATTTCACGGGAGTAATTTCAAGCTGAAATAAAAGCGGATTCCTCTTCAATTCCTCGCCTAATTCCTTACCTATTCCTCAGTGTGAACCCACCCTTAAAGGGAACCTGTCACCCCCCGTACCGGGGTGACAGGCTCCCGACCCCCCGTTAGAGACCCCTATACTTACCTCATTCCGCCGGGTCCCGCTTCTGGATTCGGTCGGGTCCCGGAGATCTCAGCCGCTGCAGCCCGGCGCGCGCGCTGAGAGATGAGTCCAACGCTCATAGAGAATGACAGGAGAGTCCAGCGCTCCGTCATTCTCTATGAGCGTTGGACTCATCTGTCAGCGCGCGCGCCGGGCTGCAGCGGCTGAGATCTCCGGGACCCGACCGAATCCAGAAGCGGGACCCGGCGGGATGAGGTAAGTATAGGGGTCTCTAACGGGGGGTCGGGAGCCTGTCACCCCTGCACGGGGGGGTGACAGGTTCCCTTTAAAGTGAATCTGTCCCTCCCTGAATGCCCACTGTGATGGTGGAGTCACTAGATATCAATAAGAGCCAAAAATAGCTCAGTAAGCGTTCATTAAAGGGGAACTATCAACAGGCTAGCGGAATCTAACCTCCTGACAGCTCCCTAGTGGGCACAGGGCGCTGAGGAGGGCGCTATGACTCTTACATTCATCCTCGCCCTGTTCCTGTGCACTTAGTAGTTTAATCCGCGGACTGGTATAGGCTGTTTAGAGCACTGCCCCGGCCGGCCCGTTCCACTGACAATCATTAGAAGGGGTGGGCGGGGGCAGGGCTACAAACAGCCTTACCGGATCGAGGATTAAAGGGGTTGTTCACCACAAATTTTTGCCTTTTAAATCAACTGGTGCCAGAAAGTTATACAGATTTGTTATTTACTTCTATTTAAAGTGTCACTGTCGTGATTTATTTATTTATTATTTTTTTTTCAGAGATCAATAGTAGAGGCGATTTTAAGAAACTTTGTAATTGGGTTTATTAGCCGAAAAAAATAATTTTTATAATGAAAAAGCAGTTTGAAGCTCTCCTCTATGTCTTCATTGTTCTCCTATGGAGAGAGGGAAATAAAACACCAAAACAGGACAAGAAAGATTTAATCTACAGCAACATCCCCCTCTATCTTCTCTGACAGTCACCACTGACCTCTCTGACCTCTGAATACACTGTCACCCACCTCCATGTTTGTGTAATCCTTGGTTCTCAGCTCTCTGCTGCCTAACTCCCTCCTCCCCCCTCCCCTCTCTATAGAACAGACAGGGTTGTGTCTGATGCAACAAGTCACAATTTCCTGATTTTAAAAAGTGGATGACAGAAAGGAGAGGGGGGGCCTGAGAAAAGGCTTTTTGAATGCAGATAATGGCATATTTGCCTAATAAACCCAATTACAAAGTTTCTTAAAGTCGCCTGGACTATTGATTTCTGCAAAAAAAAATTCACGACAGTGACTCTTTAAAAATCTCCAGTCTTTCAGCACTTATTAGCTGCTGTATGTCCTGCAGAAAGTGGTGTATTCTCTCCAATCTGACACAGTGCTCTCTGCTGCCACCTCTGTACATCTTAGGAACTGTCCAGAGCAGGAGAGGTTTTCTATGGGGATTTGCTGCTGCTCTGGACAGTTCCTGAAAGGACAGAGGTGGCAGCAGAGAGCACTGTGTCAGATGGGAGAGAATACACCACTTCCTGCAGGACATACAGCAGCTAACAAGTACTAGAAGACTGGAGATTTTTCCGTAGAAGTCAATTAGAAATCTCTGATACTTGCTGCGACTAACTGATCGGAAAGAAGAAACTTTTGGGCGTAAACAACCCCTTTAAACTACTAAGTACACCGGAACACTGCAGAGGATGAAGGGAGGAGACGTATCTTCATCCTCGGTGCCCCGTGCCCACTAGGGAGCTATCAGCAGGTCTGTCTAACCTGCTGATACTTCCTCTTTAAAGTGAATGGAGGCAAGCTAAAATACTTATTAATAACCACAGTAACGGAACTGTAATCCAACTTGAGGTTGCAAAAATATTTTTATATATATCTTGTACTTGAAATAATACAAATAAAGTCTTTCACATAAAGAACATAAAGAAAGTCACCACAGTGTAACGGACGGACAGACGCCAGGTGGTCTTCGCACCATGCTCCGGTGCACAGCAAGTCTCAGTCCTTACGAGGCTCTCACCCTCTGGGAAATGATGACGCAGAGACGTACGCTACGTTTCGAGGGAGGAGCCCTCTTTCTCAAGTGCTTGAGAAAGAGGGCTCCTCCCTCGAAACGTAGCGTACGTCTCTGCGTCATCATTTCCCAGAGGGTGAGAGCCTCATAAGGACTGAGACTTGCTGTGCACCGGAGCATGGTGCGAAGACCACCTGGCGTCTGTCCGTCCGTTACACTGTGGTGACTTTCTTTATGTTCTTTATGTGAAAGACTTTATTTGTATTATTTCAAGTACAAGATATATATAAAAATATTTTTGCAACCTCAAGTTGGATTACAGTTCCGTTACTGTGGTTATTAATGATGTGGATACCGAGTTAGCGGCTTGGTTTTTGATTGGGACATAGTCACACAGTGTATTAAGCACCAGTACCAATTTTATTATTTGCGGCAAGCTAAAATACCACATGCAGACTTAGGACAGGTGTGGCGCTGTTTCTGGAAGAAAGCAACAAAGGTTGTATTATTGCTAGATATCCCGAATATCAGTAGGTGACTCCAGACATAAATGTGGCCTCACAGACATCAGTAGGTGACAACTCCAGACAGCAATGTGGCGTCACAGACATCAGTAGGTGACTCCAGACATAAATGTGGCCTCACAGACATCAGTAGGTGACAACTCCAGACAGCAATGTGGCGTCACAGACATCAGTAGGTGACTCCAGACATAAATGTGGCCTCACAGACATCAGTAGGTGACAACTCCAGACAGCAATGTGGCGTCACAGACATCAGTAGGTGACTCCAGACATAAATGTGGCCTCACAGACATCAGTAGGTGACAACTCCAGACAGCAATGTGGCGTCACAGACATCAGTAGGTGACTCCAGACATAAATGTGGCGTCACAGACATCAGTAGGTGACTCCAGACATAAATGTGGCGTCACAGATATCAGTAGGTGACTCCAGACATAAATGTGGCGTCACAGATATCAGTAGGTGACTCCAGACATAAATGTGGTGTCCCTTTTACCTACTGTTGTTGTAATCGGATTGTTGCTGTGTGAACACGTACTAAGCTTTCTACAGATTTCACAACGGTCGATGACGTTCTCCGCCTCTTTAATTTACTGCATGAACGAGCCTCTACCCTCCTCCCTCATGGACATTAAGTCTCCACACTAGGCCGTAACATGTCACTGATGAACCAGGAGGCTCAGGATGAACACCTCAGAAGTGCATGACACAAGGAGCCAAGCTGTCCTGAGCATTGCAGATATAGTGCTCTGTAAGAGCTGGCGGCCTCCTCCACCATCATCCTAACCAGGCAGCCATGCCTCCGCTATGTGACGGGCCGTAGTGTCCGGGGTTCCCCCTCGCTGGCATCCCAGACAGCGGCCAATAATCCCTGAGGTCTCATCTGCTGTCTGTAGTGCAGTCAGGGATCTGCTGCCGTGTCTGTAATGATGTTCTCTGGGCGCTGGGGTAACAGGAGCAGTAGTGGGAGCCGCGTATATGAGGCATGGGGGGATTCACAGAAGATCGCACTGCGCCCAGAAGACGACTTGTACTCGCTTGAAGTAACGCAAACGTGGCGACAGCTGTGTTAATGAAAAACCTAAATATAGATTTAGTTTTTTTCCATTTTTTTATCCCCCCCCCTCCCCTCCCCACAGGATGCAGATAATTGAATGTGCGGATTTAGAAGGGCCCGGGGTCTTGTTAACCATTCGTGTCCCTGCTTCCTACAATCAGGTAATGTTGAAGGACTGAGCTACTGCAAAACTACAACTCCCAGCATGCTCAAGAAATGTTAAGCGGGAAAGCCACATGATGGAAGAAGCTGGTGTAGCATCATGGATGTGCTCACTAATGTCCAGACGAGACCCCCTTCCCCCCGTACTGCAGGAAATGGGGGTCCCTACCCATAATACAATGCTGTGGTGGTATAAAGACATTGAACCAGCAGGGGGTGCAGTGGAAGTGCTGAAAAAAAAGACCACTAGAAGTCTAAGCACAGGAGTCTAGAGGGAGGGGGCCCGGGGAGTCTAGAGAGAGAGAGGTGGGGCCCGGGGAGTCTAGAGTGAGAGAGAGGTGGGGCCCGGGGAGTCTAAAGAGAGAGAGAGAGAAAGGGGGCCCGGGGAGTCTAAAGAGAGAGAGAGAAAGGGGGCCCGGGGAGTCTAGAGAGAGAGAGGGGGCCCGGGGAGTCTAGAGAGAGAGAGGGGGCCCGGGGAGTCTAGAGAGAGAAAGGGGGCCCGGGGAGTCTAGAGAGAGAGAGGGGGCCCGGGGAGTCTAGAGAGAGGGGGCCCGGGGAGTCTAGAGAGAGAGGTGGGGCCCGGGGAGTCTAGAGAGAGAGGTGGGGCCCGGGGAGTCTAGAGAGAGAGGGGGCCCGGGGAGTCTAGAGAGAGAGAGGGGGCCCGGGGAGTCTAGAGAGAGAGGGGGCCCGGGGAGTCTAGAGAGAGAGAGGGGGCCCGGGGAGTCTAGAGAGAGAGAGGGGGCCCGGGGAGTCTAGAGTAAGAGAGAGGGGGCCCGGGGAGTCTAGAGAGAGAGAGGGGGCCCGGGGAGTCTAGAGTAAGAGAGAGGGGGCCCGGGGAGTCTAGAGAGAGAGAGGGGGCCCGGGGAGTCTAGAGAGAGAGAGGGGGCCCGGGGAGTCTAGAGAGAGAGAGAGGGGGCCCGGGGAGTCTAGAGAGAGAGAGGGGGCCCGGGGAGTCTAGAGAGAGAGAGGGGGCCCGGGGAGTCTAGAGAGAGAGAGGGGGCCAGGGGAGTCTAGAGAGAGAGGGGGCCCGGGGAGTCTAGAGAGAGAGGGGGCCCGGGGAGTCTAGAGTAAGAGAGAGGGGGCCCGGGGAGTCTAGAGTAAGAGAGAGGGGGCCCGGGGAGTCTAGAGAGAGAGAGGGGGCCCGGGGAGTCTAGAGTAAGAGAGAGGGGGCCCGGGGAGTCTAGAGTAAGAGAGAGGGGGCCCGGGGAGTCTAGAGTAAGAGAGAGGGGGCCCGGGGAGTCTAGAGTAAGAGAGAGGGGGCCCGGGGAGTCTAGAGAGAGGGATAAAAGAGTCTGAGGGGAGCTGGATATGTGATATATAAGTTACTGTACAATATAGCAATCAGCATGTGGTGTATAATGTATAGTAACTGTATAACCCTGATAACACAGCAGCAGCTGGATATGTGATATATAAGTTACTGTACAGTATAGCAGCATGTGGTGTATAATATATAGTACCTGTATAACCCTGATAACACAGCAGCTGGATATGTGATATATAAGTTACTGTACAGTATAGCAATCAGCATGTGGTATATAATGTATAGTAACTGTATAACCCTGATAACACAGCAGCAGCTGGATATGTGATATATAAGCTTTTTACAGTATAGCAGCGTGCGGTGTATAATGTATAGTAACTGTATAACCCTGATAACACAGCAGCTGGATATGTGATATATAAGTTACTGTACAGTATAGCAGCATGTGGTGTATAATGTATATTAACTGTATAACCCTGATAACACAGCAGCAGCTGGATATGTGATATATAAGTTACTGTACAGTATAGCAGCATGTGGTGTATAATGTATAGTAACTGTATAACCCTGATAACACAGAAGCTGGATATGTGATATATAAGTTACTGTACAGTATAGCAGCATGTGGTGTATAATATATAGTACCTGTATAACCCTGATAACACAGCAGCTGGATATGTGATATATAAGTTACTGTACAGTATAGCAATCAGCATGTGGTATATAATGTATAGTAACTGTATAACCCTGATAACACAGCAGCAGCTGGATATGTGATATATAAGCTTCTTACAGTATAGCAGCGTGCGGTGTATAATGTATAGTAACTGTATAACCCTGATAACACAGCAGCTGGATATGTGATATATAGGTTACTGTACAGTATAGCAGCATGTGGTGTATAATGTATAGTAACTGTATAACACTGATAACACTGCAGCTGGATATGTGACATATACGTTACTGTACAGTATAGCAATCAGCATGTGGTGTATAGTGTATAGTAACTGTATAACAGCAGCTGGATATGTGATATATAAGTTACTGTACAGTATAGCAGCATGTGGTGTATAATGTATAGTAACTGTATAACCCTGATAACACAGCAGCTGGGTATGTGATATATAAGTTACAGACAGTATAGCAGTATGTGGTGTATAATGTATAGTAACTGCATAACCCTGATAACACAGCAGCTGGGTATGTGATATATAAGTTACTGTACAGTATAGCAGCATGTGGTATATAATGTATAGTAACTGTATAACCCTGATAACACAGCAGCTGGATATGTGATATATAAGTTACTGTACAGTATAGCAGCATGTGCTGTATAAGGTATAGTAACTGTATAACCCTGATAACACAGCAGCAGCTGGATATGTGATATATAAGTTACTGTACAGTATAGCAATCAGCATGTGGTGTATAATGTATAGTAACTGCATAACCCTGATAACACGGCAGCAGCTGGATATGTGATATATAAGTTACAGACAGTATAGCAGTATGTGGTGTATAATGTATAGTAACTGCATAACCCTGATAACACAGCAGCTGGGTATGTGATATATAAGTTACTGTACAGTATAGCAGCATGTGGTATATAATGTATAGTAACTGTATAACCCTGATAACACAGCAGCTGGATATGTGATATATAGGTTACTGTACAGTATAGCAGCATGTGGTGTATAATGTATAGTAACTGTATAACACTGATAACACTGCAGCTGGATATGTGACATATACGTTACTGTACAGTATAGCAATCAGCATGTGGTGTATAGTGTATAGTAACTGTATAACCCTGATAACACAGCAGCTGGATATGTGATATATAAGTTACTGTACAGTATAGCAGCATGTGCTGTATAAGGTATAGTAACTGTATAACCCTGATAACACAGCAGCAGCTGGATATGTGATATATAAGTTACTGTACAGTATAGCAATCAGCATGTGGTGTATAATGTATAGTAACTGCATAACCCTGATAACACGGCAGCAGCTGGATATGTGATATATAAGTTACAGACAGTATAGCAGTATGTGGTGTATAATGTATAGTAACTGCATAACCCTGATAACACAGCAGCTGGGTATGTGATATATAAGTTACTGTACAGTATAGCAGCATGTGGTATATAATGTATAGTAACTGTATAACCCTGATAACACAGCAGCTGGATATGTGATATATAGGTTACTGTACAGTATAGCAGCATGTGGTGTATAATGTATAGTAACTGTATAACACTGATAACACTGCAGCTGGATATGTGACATATACGTTACTGTACAGTATAGCAATCAGCATGTGGTGTATAGTGTATAGTAACTGTATAACAGCAGCTGGATATGTGATATATAAGTTACTGTACAGTATAGCAGCATGTGGTGTATAATGTATAGTAACTGTATAACCCTGATAACACAGCAGCTGGATATGTGATATATAAGTTACTGTACAGTATAGCAGCATGTGGTATATAACGTATATATAGTTACATAGTTACATAGTTAATACGGTTGAAAAAAGACACATGTCCATCAAGTTCAACCAAGGAGGGGATGGATACAGGGAAGGGGGAGGGGTGATATGTTATACATATGCATCTATATTATTTTGGTCTAAGAACTTGTCTAGTCCTGTTTTGAAGCCCTCTACTGTTTTTGCTGTGACCAGATCCTGGGGTAGACTGTTCCACAGATTCACAGTCCTCATGGTAAAGAAGGTTTGTCGCCTCCGGAGATTGAACCTTTTTTTCTCCAGGCGGAGGCAATGCCCTCTTGTCCTTTGAGGGGGTTTTACCTGGAACATCTTTTCCCCATATCTCTTGTAGGGGCCATTTATATATTTAAATAAGTTAATCATATCTCCCCTTAAACGTCTCTTCTCCAGACTAAACAAATGTAATTCTTTTAATCTCTCCTCATAACTAAGATGCTCCATTCCCCTTATTAGTTTAGTTGCCCGTCTTTGTACCCTCTCAAGCTCTAGAACATCCTTTTTATGAATCGGGTTCCAAAACTGGACGGCATACTCCAGATGAGGCCGCACCAAAGCTTTATAAAGCGGTAATATTATATCCCTGTCCCGAGAGTCCAGGCCTGTTTTAATGCATGACAATATCCTCCTGGCCTTAGAAGCAGCTGACTGACATTGTGTGCTGTTCTGTAGTCTATTATCTACAAGTACACCCAGATCCTTCTCTATCAGTGACTCTCCCAGTGTAACTCCCCCCAGGACATATGATGCATGCGGGTTATTAGTACCCAGGTGCATAACTTTACATTTATCCACATTGAACCTCATTTGCCAAGTGGACGCCCAAACACTCAGTGTGTCTAAGTCATCCTGTAACATCTGCACATCCTCCATAGACTGTACTGTACTACAAAGCTTGTAACATCTGCACATCCTCCATAGACTGTACTGTACTACAAAGCCTGTAACATCTGCACATCCTCCATAGACTGTACTGTACTACAAAGCTTGGTGTCATCTGCAAAGATAGAAACATTGCTGTTAATTCCATTCTCAATATCATTAATAAACAAGTTAAACAGAAGAGGGCCCAGTACTGACCCTTGGGGTACACCACTTATTACCAGGGACCATTCGGAGTAGGAATCATTGACCACCACTCTCTGGGTACGATTATTAAGCCAGTTTTCAATCCAGTTACACATTAAATTTTCCAAACCGATAGACTTTAACTTACCCATCAGACGTCCATGAGGAACTGTGTCAAACGCTTTTGCAAAATCCAGGTACACTATATCCACAGCCGCGCCGCCATCCAGGCTTCTACTTACCTCTTCATAGAAACATATTAGGTTGGTTTGACAGCTTCTGTCCTTAGTAAAACCATGCTGGTTATCACTTATAATACTATTAGCCACTACATATTCCTGGATGTAGTCCCTTATAAGCCCCTCAAATAGTTTCCCCACAATGGACGTTAAGCTTACGGGTCTATAGTTACCTGGGGAAGTTCGAGAGCCCTTTTTGAAGATCGGTATTACATTTGCCTTACGCCAGTCCCTCGGCACAATACCAGTAAGCAAAGAATCACGGAATATTTCATACAAGGGTAGAGAAATTACAGAACTGAGTTCCCTAAGAACTCTGGGGTGCAATCCATCAGGCCCTGGAGCTTTGGTTACATTGAGTTTGTTTAATTTATCTTGGACCATATCTATAGTAAACCAGTTCAGTACATTACATGTGTTAGCAGCACTGGCCCCACCCACCTCAGTACTGGCCCCACCCACCACAGCTCCATCCTCTTTTGTATATACAGAACTGAAGAACCCATTAAGTAACTCAGCTTTCTCCTGATCCCCAGTTATTAATTCCCCGTCGCCATTATTTAGGGGTCCTACATGCTCTGACCTTGGTTTTTTTGCATTAATATATTTGAAGAATTTTGGGGGGTTCCTTTTGCTATCTATAGCTACCTGCCTTTCATTGTGAATTTTTGCTGCTTTTATTACATTTTTACAGGTTTTGTTGACTTCTTTGTAATGTTTAAATGCTACAGCTGACCCCTCTGATTTATATTTTTTGAATGCCCCTTTTTTCTCATTTATAGCCCTTCTAACCTCGGTTGTCGCCATGTGGGATTGGATTTTAACCGTTTATATTTGTTACCCATAGGAATATATTTGGCAGTACAGTTATTTAATGTGGATTTGAAGATTTCCCATTTATTAGCTGTATCCGTATGTGATAGCAGCCGCTCCCAGTCTATGCCCTGAAGTTCTGCCCTTAACCCAGGAAAATTGGCCCTTTTAAAATTAAGAGTTTTTGCCCTCCCAACATGTTTTTCTTTTCTACACTTTAAGCTAAAAGTCCCTATATTGTGGTCACTATTACCCAGGTGTTCATGGACAGTGACATCCCCAACCAGCTCAGCGTTGTTAGAAATAACCAGATCCAACAAGGCATCCCTTCTAGTTGGCTCCTCCACAAACTGGCCCAGAAAATTATCCTGCAGGAGGTTAAGAAATTCCCCCCCCCTTTGTGGTTTTAGCTGAACCGTGACCCCAATCTATATCTGGGTAGTTGAGGTCCCCCATTACCACTACTGTCAAGTGAGGAGTCCAGCCATGTCTCAGTCACACCAACCACATCAATGGACTCCTCCAGAACCAAGGCCTCTAGCTCCCCCATCTTGCTGGCTAGACTTCTGGCATTAGTAACCATACACTTTATATTACCATCGAGTTTACCCGCTACATTATAAGAAATAGGATTTATTACTGTGCTGTGGCTACAATCATCCTCACTGTTCATCTGCAACATATGGATCTCCCTATGTACTGGTCTTATCCTCCCCCCACAGGACCCTTCTCCTCCCACCTCATTGTTCTGTCCCCTCTCTAACCTATCTGCCACTACATTACATACTACATTGTCCTCCCTCCACATCCCTAGTTTAAAAACCCCTCCACCCCTTCTAGGATTCTCTCCCCCAGCACAGCGGACCCCCTTCCATTAAGGTGCAAATTATCTGCGGAAAACAGTTTGTACCCCAATGAAAAGTCAGCCCAGTGCTCTAAAAACCCAAACACTTCTCCTCTACACCATGACTTGAGCCATGCATTTAACTCCCTAAGCTCCCGCTGTCTTTCCTGCGATGCGCATGGCACAGGCAGTATTCCAGAGAATACCACCTTGGAGGTCCTCCCCTTCAACTTAGCAAGGTCCTCCCCTTCAACTTAGTAACTGTATAGTAACTGTATAACCCTGATAACACAGCAGCTGGATATGTGATATATAAGTTACTGTACAGTATAGCAGCATGTGGTATATAATGTATAGTAACTGTATAACCCTGATAACACAGCAGCAGCTGGATATGTGATATATAAGTTACTGTACAGTATAGCAATCAGCATGTGGTGTATACTGTATAGTAACTGTATAACCCTGATAACACAGCAGCTGGATATGTGATATATAAGTTACTGTACAGTATAGCAGCATGTGGTGTATAATGTATAGTAACTGTATAACCCTGATAACACAGCAGATGGATATGTGATATATAAGTTACTGTACAGTATAGCAGCATGTGGTGTATAATGTATAGTAACTGTATAACCCTGATAACACAGCAGCTAGATATGTGATATATAAGTTACTGTACAGTATAGCAGCATGTGGTATATAATGTATAGTAACTGTATAACCCTGATAACACAGCAGCTGGATATGTGATATATAAGTTACTGTACAGTATAGCAATCAGCATGTGTGTATAATGTATAGTAACTGTATAACCCTGATAACACTGCAGCTGGATATGTGATATATAAGTTACTGTACAGTATAGCAATCAGCATGTGGTGTATAGTGTATAGTAACTGTATAACAGCAGCTGGATATGTGATATATAAGTTACTGTACAGTATAGCAGCATGTGGTATATAATGTATAGTAACTGTATAACCCTGATAACACAGCAGCTGGATATGTGATATATAAGTTACTGTACAGTATAGCAGCATGTGGTATATAATGTATAGTAACTGTATAACCCTGATAACACAGCAGCAGCTGGATATGTGATATATAAGTTACTGTACAGTATAGCAATCAGCATGTGGTGTATACTGTATAGTAACTGTATAACCCTGATAACACAGCAGCTGGATATGTGATATATAAGTTACTGTACAGTATAGCAGCATGTGGTGTATAATGTATAGTAACTGTATAACCCTGATAACACAGCAGATGGATATGTGATATATAAGTTACTGTACAGTATAGCAGCATGTGGTGTATAATGTATAGTAACTGTATAACCCTGATAATACAGCAGCAGCTGGATATGTGATATATAAGTTACTGTACAGTATAGCAGCATGAGGTGTATAATGTATAGTAACTGTATAACCCTGATAACACAGCAGCTGGATATGTGATATATAAGTTACTGTACAGTATAGCAATCAGCATGTGGTGTATAATGTATAGTAACTGTATAACCCTGATAACACAGCCGCTGGATATGTGATATATAAGTTACTGTACAGTATAGCAGCATGTGGTGTATAATGTATAGTAACTGTATAACCCTGATAACACAGCAGCTGGATATGTGATATATAAGTTACTGTACAGTATAGCAGCATGTGGGGTATAATGTATAGTAACTGTATAACCCTGATAACACAGCAGCTGGATATGTGATATATAAGTTACTGTACAGTATAGCAGCATGTGGTGTATAATGTATAGTAACTGTATAACCCTGATAACACAGCAGCAGCTGGATATGTGATATATAAGTTACTGTACAGTATACCAGCATGTGGTGTATAATGTATAGTAACTGTATAACCCTGATAACACAGCAGCTGGATATGTGATATATAAGTTACTGTACAGTATAGCAGCATGTGGTATATAATGTATAGTAACTGTATAACCCTGATAACACTGCAGCAGCTGGATATGTGATATATAAGTTACTGTACAGTATAGCAGCATGTGGTGTATAATGTATAGTAACTGTATAACCCTGATAACACAGCAGCTGGATATGTGATATATAAGTTACTGTACAGTATAGCAATCAGCATGTGGTGTATAATGTATAGTAACTGCATAACCCTGATAACACGGCAGCAGCTGGATATGTGATATATAAGTTACTGCACAGTATAGCAGCATGTGGGGTATAATGTATAGTAACTGTATAACCCTGATAACACGGCAGCAGCAGCTTGTAGATACAGAATGGAGCTGCAGATCCCCATAATGCAGTAGCGTAGTACAACAGGCTAGACAAGAGAAGCACGGCTGCTGTCAGAGGTCTGTGAGGTCACAAGACAGCAATGGAGAAGGGGGGGTGTTAAGCATGGATCACGGAGGACAATGACAGAAACCTTTCTATACAGCAGTGTGAATGGCTGAGTATAAGTGCACGCCCATTATAGCAGCAGTGTGTATAGCTGAGTGTAAGTGCAGGTGCATTATAGCGGCAGTGTGTATAGCTGAGTGTAAGTGCAGAGACATTACAGCAGGAATGGAGAGGATGGGAAACACAAGGGCTAACAGAGACTGCAGGGAGGTATGAGCAGGGTAAATGTGAGCACAGTATAGCAACACTCTCTGTCTGGAGAGAGAGGGGTTAAAGCTATGAAGAGATAACCTCAACAGTCCTGTCCCCTGATGTAAGCCCCAGCCTGAAGTGGATCTGCTATGATTTGGAAGGTGAGGGAGACTTCCTGGGTCAGAGTACAGGGCTGTAGACCCCGCTATGCAGACCATGCCCCTACCCCAGTACAGGGAGCTCTTACACCAAGTTACTATTTTGAAAAACTGTGAGCTCTTCTTGCAAAACGCTCTCAATCTAAGTTCCTCCTAAACCAAGGTACCACTGTGGGTGCGTGTGTGTGTGCGTACGCGTGTGTATATTGTATACACATACATACACACACACACACACACACACACATATCCAGGCTGTATCTGGGACCCTCTGAGGTCTGAGCAGAAGAACAGCTGAAGACAGATAAGAGGATTAGAGCGCAGACTCCGGACGCGTCCTCACCCACCGCCGTTTGGGGGGCAAAACCAAGACTGACGTGCGCCCTAGTGTGAACGGCGTGTAAGGAGATTAGACAGAGATTAGCTCAAGTCAGAAGTCAAGGAAAAAATAGAGAATCTAATGCCGGGTCCAGACAGGAAAAAAAGAACATCCACCGGACAGGACTCAGTCTGAGGCCCTGGGGTCACAGGATCTCCGGGGGGCGCGTGTACAGTACAGTATGAAGTGGTCGACCATTATCTGGTGTATAGCGGCCATATTGGTGGTAACCAAGAAACCAATATAACTGGCATATAAATTATTGTTACCAATAAGAAGAGGTGGAGATGGCAATGAATATATATATATATACACACTAATCTCGAATCATAAAGAAGGTAACGGAAGGGCACTCACCCTAAAACGTAACTTTTATTGCAGATTCATAAAATCTTTTCCATCCTATTTGGGCGATGCAGACGCCAGCTACATGTGGTGAATAGACGTAACAGCCGTTTCATGCCTGACGTTTGACGTGAAACGGCTGTTGCGTCTATTCACCACATCTAGCTGGCGTCTGCATCGCCCAAATAGGATGGAAAAGATTTTATGAATCTGCAATAAAAGTTACGTTTTAGGGTGAGTGCCCTTCCGTTACCTTCTTTATGATTCAAGATTTATGATGACTTATTTCTGTTTGGAATGGAGCACCCCGTAATCCGTTTATATTAAGGGCAAAATCAACATACAGGATTTCATAATAAGACTATATTCAGACTGCGATTGTGCCGAGCGCTTTCTCTCATTACAGAACTGTTATATACACACTAATACACACACACACACTAATATATATATATATATATATATATATATATATATATATATATATATATAAACACACACACACATAAACACACACACATAACATCGCATGACGGGACCATAGGAAGGACTTATTATGTAACCATCACTAATCCCCCCCCATATGTAATCCGCTCAGCGTCCGTCATCACGCATTATATTCAGTCTCGTCTCCAGGATCATCACAGACTCATACAGGTCACCGCACTCATACATGGCCGACCCCGGTCTACTACTATACAGGAAGAGGAGGTCTCCCCCAATTACACAATACAAGTAATAGGGACATTACATCATATGTGACTGATATCAGCCGCTCCTCTTATAACGTTCCAGTACTGATATAACCTCCAGATATTACATCATATGTGACTGATATCAGCCGCTCCTCTTATAACGTTCCAGTACTGATATAACCTCCAGATATTACATCATATGTGACTGATATCAGCCGCTCCTCTTATAACGCTCCAGTACTGATATAACCTCCTATTACATCATATGTGACTGATATCAGCCGCTCCTCTTATAACGCTCCAGTACTGATATAACCTCCTATTACATCATATGTGACTGATATCAGCCGCTCCTCTTATAACGCTCCAGTACTGATATATCCTCCTATTACATCATATGTGACTGATATCAGCCGCTTCTCTTATAACGCTCCAGTACTGATATATCCTCCTATTACATCATATGTGACTGATATCAGCCGCTGCTCTTATAACGCTCCAGTACTGATATAACCTCCTATTACATATGTGACTGATATCAGCCGCTCCTCTTATAACGCTCCAGCACTGATATATCCTCCTATTACATCATATGTGACTGATATCAGCCGCTTCTCTTATAACGCTCCAGTAATGATATAACCAGAGACATTACATCATATGTGACTGATATCAGCCGCTCCTCTTATAATGCTCCAGTACTGATATAACCTCCTATTACATCATATGTGACTGATATCAGCCGCTCCTCTTATAACGCTCCAGTACTGATATAACCTCCAGATATAACATCATATGTGACTGATATCAGCCGCTCCTCTTATAACTCTCCAGTACTGATATAACCTCCAGATATTACATCATATGTGACTGATATCAGCCGCTCCTCTTATAACGCTCCAGTACTGATATAACCTTCTATTACATCATATGTGACTGATATCAGCCGCTCCTCTTATAACGCTCCAGTACTGATATAACCTCCTATTACATCATATGTGACTGACATCAGCCGCTCCTCTTATAACGCTCCAGTACTGATATAACCTCCTATTACATCATATGTGACTGATATCAGCCGCTCCTCTTATAACGCTCCAGTACTGATATAACCTCCTATTACATCATATGTGACTGATATCAGCCGCTCCTCTTATAACGCTCCAGTACTGGTATAACCTCCTATTACCTCCTGTGTATTCCTATTTACAGCAGTAGAGAGCAGCCCGGGCAGCATTACCTGCTCAGCTGATACAATGGTGAAACAACAGTGAGTTGGTATGATCGGAGGGGAAGTTGGGGAAGACCAGAGTGGAAGAGGGGAGGGCTGCGATAAGGAATGGGGGTTGGTCTGCTAGAGCATGATGGGAGTTTTAGTTTAGCAACAGCTGGAGACCCACAGGTTGAACACTGCCCTAATGTGCATGGGGTCTGTCACTGCACAATGGCGGCTGTAGTTCTTTGCACTCTAGAATGTTATAGGAACCCTATGGGGGCGGGGCATGACAGACACAGAGATCACCTTTCATTCCCCGCCTCTTAACGTGGATGCTCCCCTTTAAGGGCCCTTGCACACAGAGTAAGAGAGGCTGATCCGTACGGCGGATTCATGCTCATTCTTTGAGCAGAAAGCAGACGCGTAAGAGAAGTCCCATTGAAGCAAAAAGGAAGGCAGAATGACAAGCGGAATCCCCGCCACGGATTCCGTTCAGAAATTCTGCCTCTTTTACTCTGTGTGCAAGGGCCCTAAGGGAGTGTCAAAAAATCTTTCAAATCAATTAATGTTAGAAAGTTATACCGATTTGTAATTTACTTCTGTTAAAAAATCTTTAATCTTCCAGTACTTATCAGCTGCTGTATGTCCTGCAGGAAGTGGTGTATTCTCTCCAGTCTGACACTGTGCTCTCTGCTGCCACCTCTGTCCATGTCAGGAACTGTCCAGAGCAGGAGAGGTTTTCTATGGGGATTTGCTGCTGCTCTGGACAGATCCTGACATGGACAGAGGTGGCAGCAGAGAGCACTGTGTAAGTCTGAAGAGAATACACCACTTCCTGCAGGACATACAGCAGCTGATAAGTACTGGAAGATTGGAGATTTTTTTTAATATAAGTAAATTATAAATCTCCAGCACCAGTTTATTTGAAAGAATTTTTTTGGATGAACCACCGCTTTAAGCAGAGGCTGGGGATGATGGAGCGGGTGTATAAGGCTGTCCCTGTGGGCCGTGCCTGAGCCGCCTCATAATGAAAGGTATAGGCGGCAGATCTGCTTCTTATTAGTTCAGCCCTGGCCTTGTACAAACACCCATCTCCGCCAGCTGCAAATGCAAACACTGTTTTAATTTTTAATTATGGCGTGCGGTGCGGAGAGGAGCGGGGACGCGGGCGGGGGGATTACCGCTTCATTACAGGTGATCTGCACCCTAGCCTGACAATATTGCAAGTTAATGCTCTGCAATAAGATGGAGGAGTCGGTGGTGAGACCCCTGGAGAGAGGAGACGCAAAGTACAAGAAGAAACTAAAGAATCAGAGACTGCACTTCATCACCGAGCATGACTATATGTGCAGGGGTCACCTCATAGAGAGCGCCGGAAACGTCCTCTAATTCGGACGGGGGGATGGCCCGAGCGGGGGTACCAAGTGCCCCAACTAGAGGGACACCGTTTTATACCTGTGCTTTAAAGCTTAAAGGGGAACTTTTGCAATTTTTTTTTCTTTAAAACCAACTTGTGTTAGAAACTTATACAGATTTGTTATTTACTTCTTTTTAAAAATCTCCAATCTTCCAGTACTTCTCAGCTGCTGTATGTCCTGCAGGAAGTGGTGTATTCTCTCCAGTCTGACACAGTCTCTCTGCTGCCACCTCTGTCCATGTCAGGAACTGTTCAGAGAAGCAGCAAATCCCCATAGAAAACCTCTCCTGCTCTGGACAGTTCCTGACATTGACAAAGGTGGCAGCAGAGAGCACTGTGTCAGAAAGGAGAGAATACAACACTTCCGGCATGACATACAGCAGCTGAAAAGTACTGGAAGATTGGAGGTTAGGAAATAGAAGTAACAAATCTATATAACTTTCTAAAACTAGTTGATTTAAAAAAATAAAAATAATTTTTTTTTTAGCCCTTAAACCTTCGGGGTCAATCATGGCCGCAGTCTCCAGATCAGGATTCCGGACACCATTTAAAAAGGATCATCCCAAAAGTATCTTAATGGTTGGTGAGAGTCCACCCACCCCCACAGATCATAAGAACAGGTGCCTGTGTACCCGAGTGATTGTACAGACACAGGGAACGTTTCATTCACTTACCATGAGACTGCCAAAGATAATGGAGTACTAGGGGTCGGACCCTCAACAATCTTAAGACAGGGGTCCCCCGGAACATGAAGCAATAGTGTGTGAAATGACCATTTACACATAGATGACTCAGTAGTTGGCTGTGGTTAGGAACCTTCTCAGGTCCCATTGCCCGCTCAGAATACATCCAAAGACAATGGTGATTTTAGGGGTCACTATTCTGTTTGGTCAACAATGTAAAAACACCCAAAGAGTCAGGTGCCAGCAGGGGGGGTCCTCAATGGTTTGCTCACAAGGGTCTCAGACTGGTAAGACACGGATAAATTACGGATTTACTCACTGAGGCGGGAGGACGAGGGTGGTGGGCTGAGCCTTGGGTCTCCTCTTGGCCGACACTCCCATCTGGTTGGCAGAGCGCTTCAGCGACTGCTGGTTCAGAAGGCCGGAGGCGAGGCCAGCGTGGTACTGCAACTGGGGGACAAAGGAGAAACACTGGTTATAATCCGGAGAAGATATCAAACCGAGGCAAAGAGTATACAGCACAGCCAGGTTAGGTCAACCAGCATGGCCGCCGTGACCCAGAGGGAGGGGATGTATCTGATATGATTAGGGATGTGTGTGCAGTATGGCTGCCGAAGACAACATCACCTGCGGACAGTCCCCCGGGGACCCCAGAGGAGTCCGGAGAGACAGGGCCGCTACATACTCCCTGCAGGGTAACCCTGTGGCTTCCATTAGTCTGAATGAGGCCGGTAAGGACGACGGTCACACAGCACAATCACCGGGGAGAGGACATATATATACACGGCTACAAAGAGACAAGTAAACTTATACATATCTACTAATACACATCCAAAAGTCTGACATGGCTGATAACAGGGAGTAGCAGCCTGCAATCATCACACACAGTACTGGCAGCAGGGTCAGGGCTGGATATCTGTCCCAGGAAAGGCGACCACCGCGGCCGAGGAGAGACAAAGCAGAAACATCTCAGAGGCGGCACAACGAGGATCCAACAGGACCTCATATCCATGATGGCCTCGCTCTGCACCCATGACGGCCATACTCTGCACATACCATGGGGTCCATCTTATCCATAACAACCTGACTCTGCACCCACGAAGACCTCGCTCCGGACCTATGAGGGTGTCGCTCTTATCCACAACTGTTCACTCTGCACCCACGACGGCCATACTCTGCACATACCATGGGGTCGCTCTTATCCATAACAACCTGACTCTGCACCCACGAAGACCTCACTCCGGACCCATGAGGGTGTCGCTCTTATCCACAACTGTTCGCTCTGCAGCCACGACGGCCATACTCTGCACATACGAGGGTCGCTCATATCCACGACGACTTTGCTCCGCACTTATGAGGGTGTTGCTCTTATCCACGACTGCTCACTCTGCACCCACAACAACCTGACTGTGCACCTATGATGACCTCGCTCTGCACCCATGAGGGTGTCGCTCTTACCCATGAAGGCCTGGTGCTGCACCCACAACAGCTTCACTTTGCACCCACGATGGCCCCGCTCTGCATCAATGACATCCCCACAAGTCAGTGTCGCTCTCGTCCATGACAGCCTCGCTCACTCTGTTCACACTCTTCATTAAGTGAAGGCCGCGCAGAGTGATGGAGACCGGGACTGTATAATGAATGCGGGAACTGAAGGTTCGGGCAAGTTCAGGCGGAAAACGAGTAATTGACATCAGTGACAGATGAAAGATTCTCTTTTATATTTAGGAATAGGAAGGAGCGGCGCCAATTATATCCCGGCCGCAATGGCATGGGGAAGCGGCTACAGGCCAGTGCATAATGTGCTCCTGCCGCTCTCATGGCTTCCAGGCAGGCGTCCTATAGACGGCTCCTCTAACACCATGCTTCCTCTGTTCACATTTCCTGCCTGGGGGGCCGATCGTCTCAAGATCCAAACCCTTTCTAATGTCAGGAACAGCAATTCCTTAGCACAGAGGCGGCTGCAGCGATACGAGCAACGTAGGAGACGATATTAAAGGGAACCGCCACCCTCAAGATTAGGCCTTCTGTAATACTCCATCAAAGATCAACCTGGTGCAACTCTATCCTCTAATTCTTTTATAAAGGGGTATTCTGCTCAGACATAACTTTCCATATGTTGCTGCCCATGGACAGACTAACAATTCCTTCCATAATTGTTATTACTATTCAGTCTCCTTTGCCAGTTCTCAGCTGCTGCTTTCTGCTGAAGACACAAAGATCTGTGTGTGAGCTTTTCTCTCTGTCTCCCCTCCCTTCTGAGACAGCTGATGTAAACAAGTCTCTGGCCGGCTTTATCTGCAACTTTGTATATTCTTTGTAATGCCAGGAGGGATACTCACTGTGAGTTCATCAGCAACTTGAACTCAGAATAATCCTCCTAACATTACAAAGAAGCTAAAATGTTGCAGATACAGCCAGGCAGGGACTTGTTTACATCAGCTGTCTCAGATGGGAGGAGGGAGGAGAGAGAAAAGCTCACAAACAGATTTTTGTGTCAGCAGCAGCTGAGAACTAGGGGAAGGAGACTGAATAGATAATAACAGGTATGGAAGGAATTGTTAGTCTCACCATGGACAGCAACATATCAGAAGTTATGTCTGAGTGGAATGCCCCTTTAAGGGGCAACGGTGCAATGACTCTTTAGAACAGGGATGGGAAATCTTCATTACTCAAGCTGTTGCAAAACTATAAAACTATAATGATGGGAATTGGAGTTTTGCAACAGCTGGAGGGTTGAAGGTTCCCCATCCCTGATCTAGAAGGAGGGCCATAATGCGAGGGGCAAAAAACAAGGTATTATTTTAGGCTGTCCGACATTAGTCTGTGTTCACACCACAGTCAGAACTGACCATAAGATTAGCACAGTGTGACATCTCAATAGAACACAACAAATTTAAGCAGATACTTTCACGTCTTATGGGTTTTAGACAGTTCTGCACCGAAGGGGTGTGGCTGAGCCATGAAGAGCAAGATCAACCAATCGTATCTTCTCATCCCTGCTCATGGGCGGAGCCATTAATAACCTTCATGCTATTCAGGCTCTGTGCTCCGGCAGGGCCATAAAGCGTTCCTTCACGTTCCTGCTCCGGATATCGAGCTCGATGCTTCAGGTAATGGATTTTACTTATCTATTCCATCTGCCTGCATGTAAAGTGTATGGAGAGATAGTCTGTCAGGGATGGGGAACAAATCTAAACTAAAATTAAAATTTGGCCCAAAAATGTATTTCCCCTCAATGGAAAAATCTATAACAAAAATTAAAAAAGAGGAATGTCTAAAAATATCAGCGACTGGAGGCTTCGATCTTAGGGAATCTGCAATCAGAGCGCTATGGAATTACTAGGGAGACAGCTTGGCAGAATTCACACTCTGGAATGTTCCTTTCGCTTCTTCTCTGATCTTTTCTCGATGCGGCATATTAAAAAGATGGCAGTGGGGAGATCAGCCGCTTAATAGGCAGATGGATATGGCGGAATTAAAGAAAGATGTCTGCACAGGAACGGGGGATCAGGAGCAAAGCTCACAAAGTTCTGATATGAAAGATTGACAATTCTGAGAAGTTTAGTGAGTGGGATGAGGTGTCAGTGTTGGTACAGATGTAGCAGAGCTTGAGCTGTTTAACTGTTTTTTTTACTTCCCGCAGCTCTGCTACATCTGTATAATAGAAGCCGCTCCTCATGGGATATATACAGTAGTGGAAATTTGCAGCAGGAATGGAGGTGTGTGCTTTACGACAGCTGTAATGAATGGGAGTCAAAGGGGGTTATTCTTTCTAATCAAATTCACATGAGACCGGTATTAACCCTTTTACACATCGCATGGTTTCCAATTTAACTTGATAATGTACTATTCTTCTCTGTATCCTCCCCCCTGCACCACATCACTAGTCATAGATATAGTCTCCAGAAAGTTCTCAGTCACTCCCCTTCCCCTCTGGCAGCCATATAGTCCCAGGTATGTTTCCGGGCAGTCCCCTTCCTCCTCTAGCAGGCATATAGTCCCAGGTATGTTTCTGGTCAGTCCCCTTCCCCTCTGGCAGCCATATAGTCCCAGGTATGTTTCCGGGCAGTCCCCTTCCTCCTCTAGCAGCCATATAGTCCCAGGTATGTTTCCGGTCATTCCCCTTCCTCCTCTAGCAGCCATATAGTCCCAGGTATGTTTCCGGGCAGTCCCCTTCCTCCTCTAGCAGCCATATAGTCCCAGGTATGTTTCCGGTCAGTCCCCTTCCTCCTCTAGCAGCCATATAGTCCCAGGTATGTTTCCGGGCAGTCCCCTTCCTCCTCTAGCAGCCATATAGTCCCAGGTATGTTTCCGGTCAGTCCCCTTCCTCCTCTAGCAGCCATATATTTCCTGGTAAATTTCTGGTTAGTCTCCTCCCTCCTCAGGCAGCCATATAAATTATGGTAAGTATCCAATTTCCCTTCAGCTCTGGCAACCATACACATGGTCTCCTGAGAGTTCTCAGTCAGTCTCCTTCCTCTTCTGGCAGCCATATAGCCCATGGTAGGTTTCTGGTCAGTCTCCTTACTCGTCTAGCAGCCATATAGCTTATGGTACATTTCTAGTCAATCTCCTTTCCCTCTCTAGCAGCCATACACATGGTCTCCTGAGAGTTCTCAGTCCATCTCCTTTCCCCTCTGGGAGCCATACAGTCCTCAGTACAATCCTGGTAAATGCCTTCCTTCTACAAGTCATAAATACAGTCCCTAGTAAGTTCTCCAGGATATCCCTAGGCAATCTCTTTTCCCTTCTGTAAAGCATAAACATAGCAGTCAGGCTCCCTAACCCTCTGGCAGCAAGTAGCCTCCTAGTCAGCGCCCTTCCTCCCTCCACTTCATAATCACAGATATAAGGTAAATCTACCACGGAACCTGAAGCAATAAAGAGAAACAGCACAGGTCCGTTCTCAGAAGCCGTCGTCGCAGTGTTGCTGTATAGGTCAGTGCTACTGCAGAGGTTCTGCTACTTACCTGACAAGCAAGAAATAGATTGGGGGAGTGACTGAGCACGTGTGTCCTCCTGCACCCTGTTTATTAGGTAGATTGGGGGAGTGACTAAGCATGTGTGTCCTCCTGCACCCTGTTTATTAGGTAGATTGGGGGAGTGAAAGAGCATGTGTGTCCTTCTGCACCCTGTTTATTAGGTAGATTGGGGGAGTGACTGAGCATGTGTGTCCTCCTGCACCCTGTTTATTAGGTAGATTGGGGGAGAGACTGAGCATGTGTGTCCTCCTGCACCCTGTTTATTAGGTAGATTGGGGGAGTGACTGAGCATGTGTGTCCTCCTGCACCCTGTTTATTAGATTGTGGGAGTGACTAAGCATGTGTGTCCTCCTGCACCCTGTTTATTAGGTAGATTGGGGGAGTGACTGAGCATGTGTGTTCTCCTGCACCCTGTTTATTAGGTAGATTGGGGGAGTGACTGAGCATGTGTGTTCTCCTGCACCCTGTTTATTAGGTAGATTGGGGGAGTGACTGAGCATGTGTGTCCTCCTGCACCCTGTTTATTAGGTAGATTGGGGGAGTGACTGAGCATGTGTGTCCTTCTGCACCCTGTTTATTAGGTAGATTGGGGGAGTGACTGAGCATGTGTGTCCTTCTGCACCCTGTTTATTAGGTAGATCGGGGGAGTGGCTGAGCATGTGTGTCCTCCTGCACCCTGTTTATTAGGTAGATTGGGGGAGTGACTGAGCATGTGTGTCCTTCTGCACCCTGTTTATTAGGTAGATCGGGGGAGTGGCTGAGCATGTGTGTCCTCCTGCACCCTGTTTATTAGGTAGATTGGGGGAGTGACTGAGCATGTGTGTCCTTCTGCACCCTGTTTATTAGGTAGATCGGGGGAGTGGCTGAGCATGTGTGTCCTCCTGCACCCTGTTTATTAGGTAGATTGGGGGAGTGACTGAGCATGTGTGTCATCCTGCACCCTGTTTATTAGGTAGTTTGGGGGAGTGACTGAGCATGTGTGTCCTCCTGCACCCTGTTTATTAGGTAGATTGGGGGAGTGACTGAGCATGTGTGTCCTCCTGCACCCTGTTTATTAGGTAGATTGGGGGAGTGACTAAGCACGTGTGTCCTTCTGCACCCTGTTTATTAGGTAGATCGGGGGAGTGACTGAGCATGTGTGTCCTCCTGCACCCTGTTTATTAGGTAGATTGGGGGAGTGACTGAGCATGTGTGTACTCAAGTACTCCGGACACATTGCAATACAGTGACTACACACAATCTAAACATGAGGGCACAATGCTATGAACATACATGTCAGTACTCTGCTCTGTAAATGGCAAATATTGCACACTGTGCAGAGAAGCAGTACACCATCCTACAGCCTGTACTGTCACTACCTGCCTTATCTAGGTCTCCGGCAGCAGCGGTGTAGCAATGCGTCTCCTTGCACAGCAGGGCTCCCACTCACCTGAATAGGGCTGTACTATAGAACAATTCATCCCAAGGACTGGTAGGGGTCCCAGAGGTTGGACCCCCACAGATTACAAAGTGGTGACATATCCTAGCGATATGGGAATCTTTCTATATACGTCGCAGACATAAGGCTGGTGCTAAAAATTATGTTTTCACCCAGAAAAAGGAAATGTGAGATAAACCAAAGAAAAAAAAAATACAGGAGGAAAAAAATGGATAAAACCACAAGCAGCCGACACTGGGCAGCCTTTTATCTCTGATGACTACATGACTAGCGGGAGATCATGTCTGTGGGAATAATTAAAGTAAAATTATTCTTCGAATTATAAAATGTTTTATTAAGAAAAAACAAAAGCGTAATAACCTAAAATTAACATCGCCCAATAATAAAACCACGCGATTAAATAAAGCCAGATAATAAAATAGTGTAGTAATAAACACTACAGAAGCAATGCAGACGTATATCACTTCATTACTAGAAAAGAAAGTGTAAATGAACAAAACAAAAGACACATGAATAAAAATTATAAAACTTAACTAAATCATAAATATTTAAAAATTATAAAAATATAATATATAATACAAAAAATATTAACACAATATAAAATAAAAAAAAAGTTAATTTTTAATACTATGAATAGGAAAAAAAAAAAAATAATAATAATAATAATAATAATAATAATAATAATGTCAGTTAATATTAAACAGAAAAGACTGGGATGGGGGAGGGTGTTAGTGAGAAATAAATTTAAAGAACTTCAGGTATGTCATATGTTTTGTTTTGATGTAGGAGACGTTAATTAATGTGCCCCTGCATTGGTTACAGTTCTATGGGGGTAATTTCTTTGGATCTTAGACATGAACATGGAACAATGAATTTATTCCTCCTTTTTTAAAATGCGATAAATATATTTAAAAAAAAAAAAAAAAAAAAAAAGGAGCAAAACTCTTACATTCATCTTAAAATAGGGTAAAGTAATATCAAATATAAAACAAAAGAAATAAATTAAAAATAAGGTATATAATATAAAATAGCTTTAAAAATTATATAATGTAAATAAAACAATTTTAAAAAAGTTACAAATTTTTTTTACAAAAAACTAAAAAAATGTTAAATATCATATAAAGTAATAATAAAAAGCAATATATTATAATCCCGACATGTATAAGAATCAGCCATACTATACCCATGATTTCTCCCTTCCCCCTTAATCTGGCTTAAAATCTATAAGCAAACCATTAAAAATTTAGAAAACGGTCCTTTAATGGGTTAAAAAAAAAAGGTCAAAATGAATAAAATCCAGAGTGAGCGGCTCCATCCATTATTTAGGCGGCAGACCCTGGACTGGAGTCCATGCATATTTCATCTTAAGGCAACAGAATCTAAAACTTTCGAGGCTGTGACTGGCGGCCGCTGAGCACGCGGTGGGAATCTACATAACAAAACATTTTTCCAAACTATCGGTTACTGAAGACGCTGCGTCCCGCGGTACATGATGAATAATGAGAGGGAGGTGGCGGTGGTCCCGGAGTACAGACCTCTCCAGGCCGCACCGCTGCCTCCACAGTTTCATGGGATTATATCTGCCTCAATTTTAAGAACGTGCAAAAGCTTCACAAATATTCTGGAAGCTGGTGAAGGATGAGGCAGCGAGCCACTAGAACATCTGTCAATGGGAACAGCTATATGTGTATGTGACGGGTCAAGGGTATACATATATAGAACATGTGCTTGTGGCAGTAACCAATCAGATATCAGAGTCTTATGGCAAAAGGGAAGATTCACAGATTTGTCTTAAGGAAGTTGTTATTGTGAAGAGGGGGAGTATTATGTGGCCCGTCCTCAAAGTAAAGATATACTAATACTATTACTCCCAGCCTACTCCTCTTCAACTTGCTTAATACCCTGAAAGAACTCTGACCACATGAGAGCAGTATTCCCCGACCAATGTCTCTCAATAGAAAGCAGAAATCTGTAATTCACATCATGCATTGCAAGATTTCCTATACACATTGGAGCAATGTTCCCCAAATTGTGAACTGGCTAATCTGCTTCCGATTAGCAGCACTGATCATTGGGCTTTTTAGACTATGCTAGCCCTATCCCTAGCCTATTCTACCCTGAGGAAATCTGGAAACCAACCTCCAGGCCTATAAAAGGTTCAACCTGCTGCTCTATCCTTCTACTTCCATACTTTATACCGCAGCTCATCTTATTCTGATTAACTTCTGTGTCGGCAGAATACAGGAAAGTGTCTGGCGGTATATGCTGCAAACCATCTAAGGGGAGGAACCTCCACAGAAAGGAGATAGAGTCCTAAACTAGGCACCAGGATGAAACACATGCAAAAGTTACTAAAAATTTGAGAAAGAACAGAAAGTATGTGACGTTCTTATTTTATAGAGATTGGTGATAAAGTATGGGGGAAATAATGGACTTGAAGCAAATGTCAATAATCATCATACCATATGGGAAAAATAATATGCATTAAATGGTATGATCCATAAAATAAAAAAAATTTTAAAAAAAGGTATCTGGCGGTATTTTTTTTTTATTACAAAGAATAAAAAGGTGATAAAATATGAAAAAAAAATAAAAAAATAGAAAACTAGTAAAAGAAAAATGATCATAAAGGAAAGGCTGCAGAAAGAAAGATGGGGAGGGGCTTCTGCAAAGGGGGAGGGGCTTGAAGATCCAGAAACAGAAGTCAGCCTAAATCTTAGAAATCCTAAATGAACGGTAATGATCATTAGATCACATGGAAAAGTAAGAAAACCTTCAACATCATACATGATCTCACAGAGAGAGGCGCACTCCCCCGACAATTTTATATTTTATAAAAAAGTGCAATTTATATTGTTTTATGGTAAAGCAGCGAGATGTGAATCCCTGATGTCAGGATATCTCCTCTCCCCCGGGGGATGGATGCATTATTTAACAGATGCCAGGGCCTAATCGGCGGCACAGGCGCTTTATACATGCATTTGGCATACACACTTCTGTTCTTTTTTTTCGGGCCTTGTTTCTCCTCATTAAAATGGTTTTCTTCCCCCCGTTAATGAGGGAGAGACTTTTCTCTTCTCAGAGACAAATGCAGCTCATCTTTTTTGAAGGCGGCGAGAAGCGCGCTGCCCCTGGTTTCATCCCGATAGAAGAAAGCCGCCGAAAAAGAAAATTACGCTCCTTTAATTGATTAAAGTGAAACTCGGCGGTAATGAGGCCGGTTTGGGGAATGTTTGTCGTTCAAACAACGTTTGATCCGCTAACAGGGAGGTAAATTCTCAACATGGACAAACGGCGTGTTCGGCGTGGGTCTCCGGTTTACTTGCTCCCCTACGCACTTTGTTCTTCTCCCAGATTTCGGGGCTTTCAATTAACAAGTAACCGGGGCGAGCGGGAGAGATGCGGCCTGTTTTCTGCGCCAATTAGATGACCATTAGACAGACTTTGCCGAGTGGTGGGAGGAGACGGCAGGAGGCATCGCCGTACACTGAACACCCGCGAGGTCAGGCAATAATGGACCGGCAGAAACCTTTGCCAGACAAAATAAAAAAAAATTTTCTGGGTAACCCCGGACCGCAGCAGCCGCGTTACTGAATCCTTTTGTTTTAACACAAAGAAGAAAAACAACAAAAGTGGGGGAAAAAATACAAAAATAACACAGCAAAAAGTGTCAAAATGTATCGAAAGAAACCTGACAAAAACTAAATCCAAAATCATCACCCAGGTCATAGGTCAAGAATCAGCCAAGCAGAGACAGACAAGCCGACGATCTGAGACATCCCAGGACTAGGTCTTTCCTTGGTCAGGATTCCACATTCTGATCTCGTATTTGGGTGGATATTGACTTTTGACAGGTTCTCAAAGTAACAAGACCCAATATCCCCCACAATCCTCTCAAGTGAGACCAGCAATACTCGTGAAGTTCTAGGACTTTCCACAATAATTGCAAAGGAACGTTCAATGAGATTCCAGCCTTAATAATCTGAAAGTATCAAGTTCACTTTAGAGTCAAGAAGAAGTTGGGACCATGGAAGGAAGAACAATCCGTCATACATATGGCACTTGGCAGTACACCTTTGGAGGCCAAAATGAGATCAAGTCGGTAATGAACAAGTCTATAACCTATTAATTGCCATCAGTGACCCAGAAAAAGTCAATGGATGAGAACTAAAGGGAAGTAAAAACAATAGGAAAAATATGAAAGAACATGGAAGAAAAATGAGCGTAGGAATATAGAGAAAAAGGCAAAAATTAACTGGAAAACTGGTGTAAAAACCGATGGCATTGCTCTAATACTTTTACACCAAAGTCTATACAGGAATATAACTCCTATAATACTGCCCCTATATACAGGAATATAACTACTATAGTACTGCTCCTATATACAGGGATATACTACTATAATACTGCTCCTATATACAGGAATATAACTACTATAATACTGCTCCTATATACAGGAATATAACTACTATAATACTGCTCCTATATACAGGAATATAACTACTATAATACTGCTCCTATATACAGGAATATAACCACTATAATACTGCTCCTATATACAAGAATATAACTACTATAATACTGCCTCCTATATACAGAAATATAACTACTATAATACTGCTCCTATATACAAGAATATAACTCCTATAATACTGCTCCTATATACAAGAATATAACTACTATAATACTGCTTCTATATACAGGAATATAACTACTATAATACTGCCCCCTATATACAGCAATATAACTACTATAATACTGCCCCCTATATACAGGAATACAACTACTATAATACTGCTCCTATATACAGGAATATAACTACTATAATACTGCTCCTATATACAGGAATATAACTACTATAATACTGCTCCTATATACAGGAATATAACTACTATAATACTGCTCCTATATACAGGGATATAACTTCTATAATACTGCTCCTATATACAGGAATATAACTACTATAATACTGCTCCCTATATACAGGAATATAACTACTATAATACTGATCCTATATACAGGAATATACTACTATAATACTGCCTCCTATATACAGGGATATAACTACTATAATACTGCTCCCTATATACAGGAATATAACTACTATAATACTGCTCCTATATACAGGAATATAACTACTATAATACTGCTCCTATATACAGGAATATAACTAATATAATACTGCTCCTATGTCCTATATTGAGTTTACAGTCAGGCAGTTCTCCTCCTATAGGTGATTAGTGGGCGGATGAGACCTAATGATCAGGGTCAGGTTTCTGTAGGATGAGCTGACTGATCTGGTGATATGTTGTATCTCTCAGATAGATAGATAGATAGATAGATAGATAGGAGATAGATAGATAGGTAGATAGATAGGAGATAGATAGATAGATAGACAGACAGACAGACAGACAGACAGACATCGCTCTGATGATGTCAGACCTCCAGGAATCCATTGCTGGGAAGTAACCCCCCTCATATCCATCACCTGTACAGTCCACATCCGGCTGGTGACTGTTTTAGTAACAGATATTGGATGACAACCACTGCTATCCGCCATTACATTGCCCACTATGAGGTCATATCCCCTGATTCCACCGCAGCTCGGCTGACAATGTGGGAGACAGAAATAAGCCGCTGCCAATGGCTTCTCTGTGATTATAAAGGAGCAGACCTGTTTCCATCCAGTCAGTGCTGAGCAGAGATCCTGAGCTGTTTGGCTTTGGCAACGTTCTCTGGATCTGAACGTTCGGCATTGGGCTCCAGGGGCTGTAGACGTTAGATAAAGCCCCAAGGCAGTCCTGGAAAAGATGGATACAGCCATATACCACAGGCCGTATCAATCTTCTCCTGGCAGCTAACTTCTACAGCCGCTGTCAATGACCAAGCATTTCGGTTTGGACAAACATGGCTGAAACAGAACTTTCGGCAAGTTTGCCCATGCCTAGATCCAATGTAATTTCCCCAATGTCTGCTATCCACATGATCTCTATTGGGCTGATCACACATTCCAAGTTTTCACGGATTCGCAATACGTTCCATGAAAAATAGGCCATATTCTAGTGCGGCTTGTGATTAGCCAATAGAAGTTTATGGGATCTGTGATGTCCATGAAAAACACAAAATAAAATCTAAGCAAAGTAGGTAAAGGGGTATTCCGCTCAAACATATCAAAAGTTATGCCGCTGCTTATGATGAGACTAACAATTCCTTCCATACTTATTATCTATTCAGTCTCCTTCCCCCAGTTCTCAGCTGCTGCTTTCTGCTGAAGACACAAAAATCTGTGTGTGAGCTTTTCTCTCTCTCCCACTCCTCCCTGGCAGGCTGTATGTGCAACATTGTAGCTTCTTTGTAATGCTGGGAGGGTTAATCACAGTGAGTTCATCAGCAACCTGACCTCAGAATAACCCTCCCAGCGTTAGAAGCTACAATGTTGCAGATAAAGCCTGTCAGGGACTTGTTTACATCAGCTGTCTCAGAAGGGAGGGGGAGGAGGGGGAGACAGAGAAAAGCTCACACACAGATCTTTGTGTCTTCAGCAAAAAGCAGCAGTTGAGAATTGGGGGAAGGAGACTGAATAGATAATAACAAGTACGGAAGGAATTGTTAGTCTCATAATGGGCAGCAACATATCAAAAGTTATGTTTGAGTGGAATCCCCCTTAAATTATTTTTTATTTACCAGTTGAACATTTTGGAGGATGCAGACGGACTATGAAGCAAAAATAGCCGACCTACAGGTGGAGGTGAAAAATCACTGAATGTGTGAATAAGGCCAAAGGTTATTTAGGCATGATGGGAGTTGTAGTTGTGTAACAGCTGGAGGGGGGCAGGTTTCCTATCCCGGATACAGGGTGTGTAATAAGGGGGCACTCAGTATGTAGAGCCCGCTTCGCCCCCTCCTTACACCACCATACCATTCCGGATAAGTTTCTATCACAGATTCAGGTTCTTCTTTCTTGGCCTTGAACTTTCCCTTTAATAGGCTTCAATGTCGTCCCGCTAAACATCTCCCCCCCCCCAATGCGCCAGTCACAGCAACATTATAATTTATACATAAACTCCGCTCTCCGGGGGGAACAACAAGGTACAGAATTTTAACAGAGTTTCAGGTCAAAGATAAGAAGAGAAATGACTTTTCCTCTGTATAAGGGGAACAATTATGTGTAAAGGATTCTCTTCCCGGCTCCGAGTCGTCAACATCTGAAGACAACAAATGAGTCACTCGCTCTGAGCAGGAAGCAGGCGGCTCTTTCTAGATGCCTGGCCCCGAAACGCGTTTCTGGGCGCCCTCCAGCCGCTTTGTTCTGGATGATTATTATTATGAGGGGGTGAGAGGAGACTCGGGTGTTGTCGCCTTGAGTGATGTTTTAATTACCTGGCCCCCTTTTTCGGAGCGCTCCTCTTCGGGCCCCCCTAATTCCACCCTCATCTTCT
The DNA here is from genome assembly GCF_027789765.1 of Dendropsophus ebraccatus. Classification (NCBI taxonomy): domain Eukaryota; kingdom Metazoa; phylum Chordata; class Amphibia; order Anura; family Hylidae; genus Dendropsophus; species Dendropsophus ebraccatus. The sequence goes on from NC_091463.1 coordinate 6,577,710, forward strand.
CACACAACATTTCCCCTGAGGGGATACACCGACGGAGAAACACGGAGCCCATCAGACTCGTCCTTGATTCTCAGATCCGCTGACAGAGGTGCTATGGTTTGTAAAGGATCAGCACAACAGGATCAGCGCAGGGACGGGGGCCGTACACCAGGCGTCTACCATTCATGTGAATAAGATCTGACAGTGACACGACTAATAATCCTGAATGTCTACCAAACCCCGGATACCCAGCCGGCAATGACAGAACGTGGACGGGAACATGGAGGGAGTATTGACAGGGAAACGCGGGGGGCCTACTCTACAAACCTACAAAACTAGACTTAAAGGGGAAACTTCCGTGCACAACAATTCAATGAAGAACCACCTGAGACCGCCCCCCTCATACACAGCCTACTCTGCCGAGTATGGGGATAGGGAGGCAATCCAATGCCATACCACCCTGGCCCCCCCAGTCAGTGGTATGTCCCATGGGTCAGGTACCGCATAATCATACAGGCGGGATACTGAAGGCAGGGAAGAGTAAGCCCCCGATACTCTGGAGAAAGTCACCAAGACTCCCTAAAACCAGCAGGGTCAGGAGAGAGGCGGGGGAGCAGGAAAGAGGAGAGAGAGGGGGGAGAAGGGAAGAGGAAAGAGAGAGAGGGGGAGCAGGAAAGAGGAGAGAGGGGGGGAACAGGGAAGAGGAAAGAGAGAGAGGGGGAGCAGGAAAGAGGAGAGAAAGGGGAGCAGGAAAGAGGAAAGAGAGAGAGGGGGAGCAGGAAAGAGGAGAGAAAGGGGAGCAGGAAAGAGGAAAGAGAGAGAGGGGGAGCAGGAAAGAGGAGAGAAAGGGGAGCAGGAAAGAGGAGAGGGGGGGAGAGGGGAGCAGGAGTGAGAGGGGGAGCAGGAAAGAGGAGAGAGGGGGGGAACAGGGAAGAGGAGAGAGGGGGAGCAGGAAAGAGGAGAGAGGGGGAGCAGGAAAGAGGAAAGAGGAGAGAAAGGGGAGCAGGAAAGAGGAAAGAGAGAGAGGGGGAGCAGGAAAGAGGAGAGAAAGGGGAGCAGGAAAGAGGAGGGGGGGGAGAGGGGAGCAGGAAAGAGGAAAGAGAGAGAGGGGGAGCAGGAAAGAGGAGAGAAAGGGGAGCAGGAAAGAGGAGAGAAAGGGGAGCAGGAAAGAGGAGGGGGGGGGGAGAGGGGAGCAGGAAAGAGGAGAGAGGGGGGGGAGAGGGGAGCAGAAGAGAAAAGGGAGCAGGAAAGAGGAGAGAAAGGGGAGCAGGAAAGAGGAGAGAAAGGGGAGCAGGAAAGAGGAAAGAGGGGGGAGCAGGAAAGAGGAGAGAGGGGGGGAGCAGAGAAGAGGAAAGAGAGGGGGAGAGGAAAGAGAGAGGGGGAGCAGGAAAGAGAGGGGGCAGGAGAGAAAGGGGAGCAGGAAAGAGGAGAGAGAGTGCATGAGAGAGCAGGAAATAGGAGAGAGAAAGGGGGGGAGAGCAGGAAAGGAGAGAGAGAGAGAGAGAGAGTGCATGAGACAGCAGGAAATAGGAGAGAAAGGAGGAGAGCAGGAAAGAGAGAGGGGGAGCAGGAAAGAGAGAGAGGGAGCAGGAGAGAGAGAGGGGGAGCAGGAAAGAGGGGAGAGGGAGCAGGAAAGAGAGAGAGGGGGCAGGAGAGAGAGGAGAGGGAGCAGGAGAGAGAGAGGGAGAAGGAGAGAGAGAGGGGGAGCAGGAAAGAGGGGAGAGGGAGAAGGAAAGAGAGAGAGGGGGCAGGAGAGAGAGAGGGGGAGCAGGAAAGAGGGGAGAGGGAGAAGGAAAGAGAGAGAGGGGGCAGGAGAGAGAGAGGGGGAGCAGGAAAGAGAGAGAGGGGGAAGGAGAGAGAGGAGAGGGAGCAGGAAAGGGAGAGAGGGGGCAGGAGAGAGAGAGGGGGAGCAGGAAAGAGGGGAGAGGGAGCAGGAAAGAGAGAGAGGGGGCAGGAGAGAGAGGAGAGGGAGCAGGAAAGAGAGAGAGGGGGCAGGAGAGAGAGAGGGGGAGCAGGAAAGAGGGGAGAGGGAGCAGGAAAGAGAGAGAGGGGGCAGGAGAGAGAGAGGGGGAGCAGGAAAGAGGGGAGAGGGAGATAGGGGGAGCAGGAAAGAGGAGAGGAGCAGGAAAGAGGGGAGAGAGATGGGGGGAGCAGGAAAGAGAGAAAGATGGGGGGAGCAGGAAAGAGAAGAGAGGGGAGGGAGCAGGAAAGAGGAGAGAGGGGAGCAGGAAAGAGAGAGAGGGGGCAGGAGAGAGGAGAGAGGGGAGGGAGCAGGAAAGAGGAGAAAGGGGGGGAGCAGAGAAGAGGAAAGAGAGAGGGGGAGAGGAAAGAGAGAGGGGGAGAAGGAAAGAGAGGGGGCAGGAGAGAGAGCGGGAGCAGGAAAGAGGGGAGAGAGTGCATGAGAGAGCAGGAAATAGGAGAGAGAAAGGGGGGAGAGCAGGAAAGAGGAGAGAGAGAGAGTGCATGAGACAGCAGGAAATAGGAGAGAAAGGAGGAGAGCAGGAAAGAGAGAGGGGGAGCAGGAAAGAGGGGAGAGGGAGCAGGAAAGAGGGGAGAGGGAGATAGGGGGGAGCAGGAAAGAGGAGAGGAGCAGGAAAGAGGAGAGAGAGAGATGGGGGGAGCAGGAAAGAGAAGAGAGGAGAGGGAACAGGAAAGAGGAGAGAGAAGAGAGGGGAGCAGGAAAGAGAGGGGGAGCAGGAAAGAGGAGAGAGGGGAGCAGGAAAGAGAGAGAGGGGAGGGAGCAGAAAAAAAGGAGAAAGAGAGGGGGAAGAGGAAGAGGAAAGAGAGAGGGGGAAGAGGAAAGAGGAGAGAGCAGGAAAGAGGAGAGAGCAGGAAAGAGGAGAGAGAAGGAAAGAGGAGAGAGAGCGGGAAAGAGGAGAGAGAAAGGAGAAGACTGAAAAGAGCACAGAAAGAAGAAAGAGGAGAGCAGCAGGAGAGAGCAGAGAGCGCAGGTGGGAATAGAGAGTAGAGAAGGAGACAGATACAGAGGAAGGGAGGGAAGGAAAGGAAGCAGAGAAGAGGTGAGAGAGCAGGAGACAGGAGAGAGCGCTGGAGAGAATGCAGAGATATGAGAAAGTAGGGAAAGAGCAAGAGAGGAGGAGAAAGACAGAAAGAGAGTGCTGTATAAGAAGGATCATCTTGTGACATTGGTTAGGATCTCCTCTCTAGATGACGGGACCGGGGTTCTCCGGATATGCTGGGGGAGGGGCGCTTTCTTCCTCTCCCTCCGCTGTTGCTTTGCTCTAATTTGCTTTCTCTGCCGTTTTGCGCTGTGCGGCACATAAATCACACAAATGCTAAGAGAGGCGAATGCATCATGGATTGGCATTTCAAAACCACTTGCAGAACGTGTATTGGACGCAGGGCACAAGACAGAGCAGGATGACCCCGCAGGCGGGCCATGAAGTAAAGGCCAGCGCAGACGAGGGGACGTGACGGACGTGAAGAGCTGCCCTACACGGAGAAATTCTACAGCCCAAGACAACCTGAGCTGCCCCAACTGCAGAGAACTACAACACCCAGCAGCCCAGCACTGACCCCCAACCTGTGCTGCCCCGACTGTAGGGGAACTACAACACCCAGCAGAACAGCACTGACCTCTAACCTGTGCTGTCCTGACTGCAGGGAACTACAACACCCAGCAGCACAGCAGTGACCCCCAACCTGTGCTGCCCCGACTGTAGGGGAACTACAACACCCAGCAGAACAGCACTGACCTCTAACCTGTGCTGTGCTGACTGCAGGGAACTACAACACCCAGCAGCACAGCAGTGACCCCCAACCTGTGCTGCCCTGACTGTAGGGGAACTACAACACCCAGCAGAACAGCACTGACCTCTAACCTGTGCTACCCCGACTGCAGAGAACTACAGCCCCCAGCAGCCCAGCACTGACCCCCAACCTGTGCTGCCCCGACTGTAGGGGAACTACAACACCCAGCAGAACAGCACTGACCTCTAACCTGTGCTGTCCTGACTGCAGGGAACTACAACACCCAGCAGCACAGCAGTGACCCCCAACCTGTGCTGCCCCGACTGTAGGGGAACTACAACACCCAGCAGAACAGCACTGACCTCTAACCTGTGCTGTCCTGACTGCAGGGAACTACAACACCCAGCAGCACAGCAGTGACCCCCAACCTGTGCTGCCCTGACTGTAGGGGAACTACAACACCCAGCAGCACAGCAGTGACCCCCAACCTGTGCTGCCACGACTGTAGGGGAACTACAACACCCAGCGGCACAGCTGTGACCCCCAACTTGTGCTGCCCCAACAGTAGGGAACTACAACCCCCAGCGGCACAGCTGTGACCCCCAACCTGTGCTGCCCCGACAGTAGAGGAACTACAACCCCCAGCGGCACAGCTGTGACCCCCAACCTGTGCTGCCACGACAGTAGAGGAACTACAACCCCCAGCAGCACAGCTGTGACCCCCAACCTGTGCTGCCACGACTTTAGGGGAACTACAACCCCCAGCAGCACAGCACTGACCCCTAACCTGTGTTGCCCCAACTGTAGGGGAACTACAATACCCAGCAGCACAGCATTGACCCCTAACCTGTGTTGCCCCGACTGTAGGGGAACTACAACCCCCAGCATCACAGCACTGACCCTCAACCTGTGCTGCTCCAGCTATAGAACTACAACCCTCAGCATCACAGCAGTAACACCAAACCTGTGCTGCTCCAGCTATAGCAGAACTACAACTCCCAGCAACACAATTCTGTCCCGAAGAGTCCAATTAACGCCAGCTGAAGCCAGGGAGTCGGCACGTGTCATGTTCACTGTATACAGCATAGATATACGGCTTCTTTGCTGAAGTCAAATATCATAAAAATCTAAAAAAAATTTAATTAAAAAAAACAACTCAAAAACAAAGCTGTAATGATGAGTAATGTTATCACACAGTGTAAACCTTCATCAGGGCAGACACGCCGATTACCAACAAGTACAACATCATTACGGCGTTACTGTACAAACATCTCCATGGAAACCGGGATGTCAGATGGCGTCCGCGGCTCATCATTAGCGCTGGATTTATCTTATATTATATATAGAGTCCTGGCAATAATTACAGCCGGGACATCGCAGGCGACAAACACGACAAACGCTGCCGGGGTGGAGGGAGACAGCAGGGTACACCAAGTACAGAGCCCAGGAACCCTTCGAGGGTGCACCAAGAACAGAGCCCAGGAACCCTCCGAGGGTGCACCAAGAACAGAGCCCAGGAACCCTCCGAGGGTGCACCAAGTACAGAGCCCAGGAACCCTCCGAGGGTGCACCAAGTACAGAGCCCAGGAACCCTTCGAGGATGCACCAAGTACAGAGCCCAGGAACCCTCCGAGGATGCACCAAGAACAGAGCCCAGGAACCCTCCGAGGGTGCACCAAGTACAGAGCCCAGGAACCCTCCGAGGGTGCACCAAGTACAGAGCCCAGGAACCCTCAGAGGGTGCACCACGTACAGAGCCCAGGAACCCTCCGAGGGTGCATCAAGTACAGAGCCCAGGAACCCTTCGAGGATGCACCAAGAACAGAGCCCAGGAACCCTCCGAGGGTGCACCAAGTACAGAGCCCAGGAACCCTCCGAGGGTGCACCAAGTACAGAGCCCAGGAACCCTCCGAGGGTGCACCAAGTACAGAGCCCAGGAACCCTCCGAGGGTGCACCAAGAACAGAGCCCAGGAACCCTCCGAGGGTGCACCAAGAACAGAGCCCAGGAACCCTTCGCGGATGCACCAAGTACAGGGCCAAGGAACCCTCCAAGGCTGCACCAAGTACAGGGCCAAGGAACCCTTCAAGGGTGCACCAAGTACAGGGCCCAGGAACCCTACAAGGCTGCACCAAGTACAGGGCCCAGGAACCCTCCAAGGCTGCACCAAGTACTGGGCCCAGGAACCCTACAAGGGTGCACCAAGTACAGGGCCCAGGAACCCTCCGAGGGATTAATTTATTTACATATATAAATGGCCCCTACAAGAAACATGGGGAAAAAAACTCTCAAAGGACAAGGGGGAAGAGACAAAGAGAGAAGGGGACGCTGCCTCCGCCTGAAGAGACAAGGGGGCCCTGCCTCCACCTGGAGAAAAAAAAAGGTTCAATCTCCGGAGGCGACAAGCCTTTTTTTACCATGAGAGCAGTGATCAGTGGAACAGTCACCCCAGAATCTGGTCAAAATAGCAAAAAATAGTAGAGGGCTTCAAAACCGGCCTAGATAAGTTCTTAGTCCAAAATAACATAAATGCATATGTATAGAACGTATAATCATCCCCCTTCACTGTATCCATGCCCTCTTTGTATATCCCCCTTCCCTGTATCCATTCCCTCCTTGTATGTCCCCCTTCCCTGTATCCATGCCCTCCTTGTATGTCCCCCTTCCCTGTATCCATGCCCTTCTTGTATGTCCCCCCTCCCTGTATCCATCCCCTCCTTGTATATCCCACTTCCCTGTATCCATGCCCTCCTTGTATATCCCCCTTCCCTGTATCCATCCCCTCCTTGTATATCCCACTTCCCTGTATCCATGCCCTCCTTGTATATCCCCCTTCCCTGTATCCATCCCCTCCTTGTATATCCCTCTTCCCTGTATCCATCCCCTCCTTGTATATCCCTCTTCCCTGTATCCATGCCCTCCTTGTACATCCCCCTTCCCTGTATCCATGCCCTCCTTGTACATCCCCCTTCCCTGTATCCATGCCCTCCTTGTATGTCCCCCTTCCCTGTATCCATGCCCTCCTTGTATATCCCCCTTCCCTGTATCCATGCCCTCCTTGTATATCCCCCTTCCATGTATCCATGCCCTCCTTGTATGTCCCCCTTCCCTGTATCCATGCCCTCCTTGTATATCCCCCTTCCATGTATCCATGCCCTCCTTGTATATCCCCCTTCCATGTATCCATGCCCTCCTTGTATGTCCCCCTTCCCTGTATCCATGCCCTCCTTGTAAATCCCCCTTCCATGTATCCATGCCCTCCTTGTATATCCCCCTTCCCTGTATCCATCCCCTCCTTGGTTGGACCATACTAACTATGTAACTTTCTGGTTGATTAGAAAGAAACCATTTTTGGATGAACCACCCCTTTAACTATAAAACAAGGAACAACATATTTTATATATAGGGTTTCCACACTGGCTGCAGCAATGACACGGGGCATGGATTGGGCAACTGTCCTGGCGCGAGAACAACAACTGAAGTCCTGGGTGTGGTGGGCGCCTACCTCCCATAGTAACACTTAGGTCACTGTATTTGCAATCACGGGCAGCGTGGCTCGGGGCTGATACAATAGCAGATGCATTCCCTCCTACACCTCAATTAATTTGCAAATGCTCCCGGGTTGGGAAATAATGAAGTGGAGAACATTCCTCTGCTGGTTGTGTCTAGTTACCCGGAGGTGGATGCTGTAGGCGAGGTGCAAAACTGTGCTGGAGCTGAACCGCTGCCAATGGAGAGAAAGCACACGCCAAAGCTTCCTGACATCCACAAGAAAGAATTGGCAAAGACGAGGCATTCTGCTGGGACCATCCACGATCGGGCGACGTCTGGAAACGGGCGTACTGTTTTCATAGAGGCAGCACAGGGTTAAGCAGGGACTGGCTCCAGTCATTGAGGGATAACATGCTGTGCAATGTAATGAGGACGGGAGAGCAGGACTGCGTGTACCGGCACCGAGTGATGAGACCTTCACTGTCACAGCGCGGGCGTTCAGCGGGCGCTAATGGGCACGGACAGATAGCATATGGGAGCAGGAGCCTTCACGTGCCACCTTATACACGGGCAGGGAACACTTTCTGACCATAGATGTTTGGAAGGTACCAAGGGGAGAGCAATTACTCCAACCATGCTGGGACAGGAACACATGGATAACCTATGGCCAGAAATTATGTAGATCAATAGATACAGCAACACTACAACTCCCATCAGGCGCCAGCAGACTCCAAACCCCTGTACATCTTCAGCTGCATACCCTATACTAGTGCTCTGCAAGCTGCAAAACTACAGACCCCAGCAAGCCCTGAGAGCATTTGGCAACAAAGGGCACGCTGGGAGTTGTAGCGAGTTCCAACGATAAACAATCTCAAACGGCCGCTATGGCAAACGACCCGAAATTGGTCACGCCATTACACAGAACGATGATAGTTACTTATGACCGTTCTTGCGTTTGTTTCAGCAAGGACGTCTTATTACACCGAACGATGTGCGAACAATCAAACGATAAAATAGGTCCAAACTTTTATTAAACGGTCATCGATTTCTCGTTGGTCGTTTAATCATTGTCTGCTATTACACTAAACGATTACCGTTCACTTACGAGCGATCTGGCCACTGTTTGAACGATAATCATCCCCTGGATTAGGGCCCTTACTCGTACCCCATATTGATACAATATAGACCCCGATGGACTCGATGTGATAGGAATTCCCAAAAGGGGGAAAACGTCCGCTTGGAGACTTAGAGGTTTTTTGTAGTTTTATAGGCAAGTTTTTCCCAAAAGTTACATTTTTAAGTACTACAGAAGATCCATGGGCGGCGGGGGACAATACAGTGGTGCCTTGGTATACGAGTACAATTCGTTCCGGGACGGCGCTTGTAATCCAAATCCACTCTTATACCAAAGCAAATTTTCCATAAGAAATCACTGATATGCAGACAATTGGTTCCAGACCCCAAATATAATGATTATTTATTCTGAATAACATGTAGAACAGATGAAACAATAAGAAGCAGCAGGATATGTGATATATAAGTTACTGTACAGTATAGCAATCAGCATGTGGTATATAATGTATAGTAACTGTATAACCCTGATAACACAGCAGCTGGATATGTGATATATAAGTTACTGTACAGTATAGCAGCATGTGGGGTATAATATATAGTAACTGTATAACCCTGATAACACAGCAGCAGCTGGATATGTGATATATAAGTTACTGTACAGTATAGCAATCAGCATGTGGTATATAATGTATAGTAACTGTATAACCCTGATAACACAGCAGCTGGATATGTGATATATAAGTTACTGTACAGTATAGCAATCAGCATGTGGTGTATAATGTATAGTAACTGTATAACCCTGATAACACAGCAGCTGGATATGTGATATATAAGTTACTGTACAGTATAGCAGCATGTGGTGTATAATGTATAGTAACTGTATAACCCTGATAAAACAGCAGCAGTTGGATATGTGATATATAAGTTACTGTACAGTATAGCAGCATGTGGTATATAATGTATAGTAACTGTATAACCCTGATAAAACAGCAGCTGGATATGTGATATATAAGTTACTGTACAGTATAGCAGCATGTGGTGTATAATGTATAGTAACTGTATAACCCTGATAAAACAGCAGCAGTTGGATATGTGATATATAAGTTACTGTACAGTATAGCAGCATGTGGTATATAATGTATAGTAACTGTATAACCCTGATAAAACAGCAGCTGGATATGTGATATATAAGTTACTGTACAGTATAGCAGCATGTGGTGTACAATTTATAGTAACTGTATAACCTTGATAACACAGCAGCTGTATATGAGATATATAAGTTACTGTACAGTATAGCAATCAGCATGTGGTATATAATGTATAGTAACTGTATAACCCTGATAACACAGCAGCTGTATATGAGATATATAAGTTACTGTACAGTATAGCAATCAGCATGTGGTATATAATGTATAGTAACTGTATAACCTTGATAATACAGCAGCAGCTGGATATGTGATATATAAGTTACTGTACAGTATAGCAGCATGTGGTATATAATGTATAGTAACTGTATAACCCTGATAACACAGCAGCTGGATATGTGATATATACAGGGCTCCAGACTAAAAAATTTACCTGGGAGCCATTGGCTCCTAACCTGAAAAATTTAGGCGCCAAATAGAATATTTGGTCGCCAACATTTTAAACCATGTAAAATTAATGTTATGTTACATGGGACTTACTGTGTGCAGAGGCCGCGGCAGCCTCCTCCTCCTTTAGATCCTTTCTTTTCTTAGTTTGAAAATGTTCAACATGGAAACTTGCAACTTGACAACCATATCCAGTCTGACTCAGTACTTCAGCCTCACTTGGCTAGCCTATTAATGAGGCTTACTCTTCTGAACTTGATCTTAAAGGGAACCTGGCTCCCAACCCCCCGTTAGAACCCCCTATACTCACCTCATCGCGCCGGGTCCCGCTTCTGGAGATGGTCGGGTCACGGAGATCTCAGTCGCTGCAGCCCGGCGTGCGCTGAGAGTCCAGCGCTCCCTCATTCTCTATGAGCATTAGACTCATCTCTCAGTGTGCGCGCTGGGCTGCAGCGGCTGAGATCTCCGTGACCCGACCATCTCCAGAAGCGGGACCCGGCGCGATGAGGTGAGTATAGGGGGTTCTAACGGGGGGTTGGGAGCCTGTCACCCCGTCACCGGGGGTGACAGGTTCCCTTTAAAAGCTTGCAACAGTCTATACATACTGAGCTAGACTTATGACTGCAGCCATAGTGACCCCCCACAAGATGTGTATATAGATATATCTCTCACCTAGTGACTAATGCAAGTGACCCCCTACAATACAGACACCTGAGGGGCCCTGGTAATAATAATTGTGCATATATCTATCTCCCAGTGTCTGCAGCCAGTTTGCCCTACACTTATAGATGGCCCCCTCCCCTTATAGATGGCCCCCTCCCCTTATAGATGACCCCCTCCTTTTATAGATCACCCCCTCTACCCCCATTATAGATGCCCCCTCCTCCCCCCCATTATAGATGCCCCCTCCTTTTATAGATGACCCCCTCTACCCCCATTATAGATGCCCCCTCCTCCCCCCCATTATAGATGCCCCCTCTCCCCCCCATTATAGATGCCCCCTCCTCCCCCCCATTATAGATGCCCCCTCCTCCCCCCCATTATAGATGCCCCCTCCTCCCCCCCATTATAGATGCCCCCTCCTCCCCCCCATTATAGATGCCCCCTCTCCCCCCCCCATTATAGATGCCCCCTCTTCTCCCCCCTTATAGATACCCCCTCCCCTTATAGATGCCCCCTCCTCCCCCCCATTATAGATGCCCCCTCCTCCTCCCCATTATAGATGCCCCCTCTTCTCCCCCCCTTATAGATACCCCCTCCCCTTATAGCTAGCCCCCTCTCCCCCCCTTGAAGATGGCCCCTCTTCTCCCCCCATTATAGATGCCCCCTTCTCTTCCCCCCATTATAAATGGCACTCTCTTCTCCCCCCATTATAGATGCCCCCCCTTCTCTTCCCCCCTATTATAGATGCCCCCCCCCCCTTTCCTCTATGCTAAGCAGTATTTAAAAAAAACAAACACACAAACTCACCTGACAACCCGCTCCCCCGGCGATCCTCTTCTTCTTCGGACGCTGTCTCCGGCTGATGCGCGGCTGCCGGAGGTGTCCCGTCCTATCCCCGGCAGCGCGTCGCGTCAGTAAGTTCTCTGTACGCCGGGGCTGTGACTTCTGACACAGGAAGCGTCTCTGACGCGCGCTTCCTGTGCCGGAAGTCAGGGCCCCAGGCAGCTCACTGATGCGCCGCGCTGCCGGGGATAGGATGGGACACCTCCGGCAGCCGCGCATCAGCCAGGGATACTTAAAGAGACAGCGCGCCGCCGCCGGGGCCAGTCGCAAATGGCGCCCAGATTAATAAATCTGGGCGCCATTTGCAAAACATCAGTCGCATTGGCGACCATTTTGGTCGCCATCTGGAGCCCTGTATATAAGTTACTGTACAGTATAGCAGCATGTGGTGTATAATGTATAGTAACTGTATAACCCTGATAACACAGCAGCTGGATATGTGATATATAAGTTACTGTACAGTATAGCAGAATGTGGTATATAATGTATAGTAACTGTATAACCCTGATAACACAGCAGCTGGATATGTGATATATAAATTACTGTACAGTATAGCAATCAGCATGTGGTGTATAATGTATAGTAACTATATAACCCTGATTACACAGCAGCTGGATATGTGATATATAAGTTACTGTACAGTATAGCAATCAGCATGTGGGGTATAATGTATAGTAACTGCATAACCCTGATAACACAGCAGCAGCAGCTTGTAGATACAAGATAGAACTGCAGATCCCCATAATGCAGTAGCGTAGTACAACAAGCTAGAATAGAGAAGCAGCGCTGCTGTCAGAGTTCTATGTGGTCACATGACAGTAATGGGCAAGGGGATGTGTTCAGGAAGTGAGAATCACAGAGCTGTGCAGGGGGACAGAGACAGAAACTTTATATACAGCAGTTTGAATGGCTGAGTGTAAGTGAAGGCAGATTATAGCAGCAGTGTGTATAATGGAGTGTGAGCGCAGGCAGATTATAGCAGCAGTGTGTATAGCTGAGTGTGAGTGTAGGCAGATTATAGCAGCAGTGTGTATAGCTGAGTGCAGGCAGATTATAGCAGCAGTGTGTATATCTGAGTGTAAGTGCAGGCATATTATCGCAGTGTGTATAGCAGTGTGTGAGTGCAGGCACATTATAGCAGCAGTGTGTATAACGGAGTGTGAGCGCAGGCACATTATAGCAGCAGTGTGTATAACGGAGTGTGAGCGCAGGCACATTATAGCAGCAGTGTGTATAACGGAGTGTGAGCGCAGGCACATTATAGCAGCAGTGTGTATAACGGAGTGTGAGCGCAGGCACATTATAGCAGCAGTGTGTATAGCTGAGTGTGAGTGCAGGCACATTATAGGAGGAATGAAGAGGATGGGAAACAGAAGGGCTGACAGAGACTGCAGGGAGCAGGAAGGAATGAGCAGGACAGATGTGGGCACATACATGCAGCACTCTCTGTCCGGGGAGAGAGGGGTTACAGCTATGGAGAGATTACCCCCACAGTCCTGTCCCCTGATGTGAGCCCCAGCCTAAAGTGGATCTGCTATGATTTGGAAGGTGAGGGAGACTTCCTGGGGCAGAGTACAGGGCTGTAGACCCCGCTATGCAGAATGTTAGGGAAGTATAGAGGATCTCACATGACTGCACCTGCCTGTCCTGGGATGGCCACACACCTTGTGCTGCCCCTCTGTAATGCCCCTCAACTAGATGCCGGACACCCCTGTGAAACCCCTCATTGGGATGTAAGAAGCCCCTATGAGACCCCTCGATGAAACCTCAGAAGCCCCTAGGAGACCCCTCGATGGACCGTCGGAAGCCCCTGTGAGACCCCTCAATTGGACGCCAGACTCCCCTGTAAGGCATCGTATCCACTTAGTCGATCGTTCTACCAAATACATTCCCTTAGCATTTAGAAAGTTTGGCTCCCCCCATCCGCGCCCTCGGCCAGCGTCCATGCCGGTGATTTATTAGTGAGGAAACGATCCCTAATTGAGCAGCATTATTGGGGAGTGATTGATGGCGCTCTGGTTTCTCCTGCATCAGCTAAGTCGTGCAATGGACGCTGCCGAGTAATCTCCAGCAAATGGCAGGATCCTAATTACCCATAAACGTCGCCTACTCCGGACCTTCGGAAGCTTCTCCAACAACTAGTGCACCAGGAAAATACCGCGCTCCATTATTGATGAGGCCTGGAAGAGCCTTAGAGGAGGAAGCATGGCCGTCCGGGTGGAGGACAACTTCAAGGGAATGAGAAAGAGGGCGGCAAAGTGCTAGAGAGGACACAACCGGCCTATGGGGAACATGTCACTTACCCAATGGTACCACTTACCTAGGGATCCACACATCTGCATACTTGCTAAAATGTGTATGTGTGTACGTTTCAGTTAGAGAAGTCGATACTTGGCAACTATCTTAAAAAGTTATTCCCATTGGGGTGGTTGTGCTCTCGCCACATTATGAGGACATAACTAAGAGATCTTAAAGGAGACCTGTCACCCCCCTGTGCCGGGGTGACAGGCTCCCGACCCCCAGTTAGATCCCCTTATACGTACCCCATCCCGCCGAGTCCTGCTACTGGAGCCAGTCCCGAGACGGATATTTCCCGGTCAGAAGCCGGCACGTGCTCTGGAGAGAGGTCTGGCGTCCATAGAGAATGAAAAGAGCCGGCTTCTCACCGGGATATCTCCGTCCCAAGACCGGCTCCAGCAGCGGGACGAGGTACGTATAAGGGGATCTAACAGGGGGTCGGGAGCCTGTCACCCCGGCATGGGGGTGACAGGTCCTCTTTAAAAGGGGTAGTTCACCAAAATATGTTTTCCTTGTATATCAACTGGTGCCAGAAAGTTAAACAGATTCCTAAATTACTTCTATTAAAAAAGTCCAGTCTTTCAGTACTTAGCTGCTGTATGTCCTGCAGGAAGTGGTGTATTCTCTCCAGTCTGACACAGTGCTCTCTGCTGCCACCTCTGTCCATGTCAGGAACTGTCCAGAGCAGCAGCAAATCCCGATAGAAAATCTCTCCTGCTCTACAGACTGGAAAGAATCCACCACTTTCTGCAGGACATATAGCAGCTGATATGTACTTGAAGACTGGAGATTTTTAAAGTAAATTACAAAACCCTAACAAGAGTTGATTTGAAAGACAAAAAAAAATTAATGAGTGCCCCTTTAAGAACAGGGACCATGAAATCCGCAAAGAATAGAGCTGCGGGCACCACCTACACTGACCCGCAGTGTTATTCCGCTATTCGGTGACGATTTCAGGGTCCCTGTTATCAAAATCTCTTAGTTCGAGCTATCCTGTGCATACTGTAGATACAGCATAACCCCACCCGAGATTGCAATGCCCCTTACATTTCTTTTACATGAAGGACATGTAACAGGGCAGGTTTTTGCTCCCCTGAGTGAGCGGTACAGGCACAAACTGTGTACAAAGACACTGGAGGATTGGGGAGGGTCCAAGAGATCAAACCCCACCTACCATAGGATACACCATGACTTTACTTCCATACACCGGCTCAACGCTCTTCCTGCTACTCCCTCCACCACCACCACACATGCTTCCCAATGCATATACATGAGCCAAGAAAAGTCATATAATGCTACATAGAAAGATTAGTCCAATGTGGATCTGACATAAGAGGGTTGGAGTGAGGGCTCAGGATTTGGCACAAGCTGCATAAGTCCATGGCTCTTCCTGTCAGGTGTGATCAGTCCCGGAAGGTGGATGGATGTTTGGACAGCGGGGATTATCTAAGGTAGTGTTTCGCAACCTGGTGCCGCGGCACACTGGGGTGCCAGGAGAACCCGCCAGGGGTGCCGCGGGATCCCTGTGGGAAATGTCCTTGTGTGTCTCTTTAAGCATCCCCATAAGCTGCAGCCGCGCAGCTTTTCGGGATGCACAGATCGCTTTGATGTTCCGCCTGCACAGGGAGCGGGCTGAACATAAAAGCGAGCAGAATGCAGGAGCAGGACCTGTGAGCGTCCTGCTCCTACATTCACTCCCATAGGCTGCTGGCACTTCATACCAGCAGCCTATGGGACGCCGGGATGTGACCTCTCCGGCAGGCGTGATGACATCACATCATCACGCCTGCCGGAGAGGTCACGCCTGGGGGCATTATTAGTTCATGGGGGGCACCTCTGGGGGCATTATTAGTTCATGGAAGCACCTCTGGGGGCATTATTAGTTCATAGGGGGAACCTCTGGGGGCATTATTAGTTCATAGGGGGAACCTCTGGGGGCATTATTAGTTCATGGGGGAACCTCTGGGGGCATTATTAGTTCATGGGGGAACCTCTGGGGGCATTATTAGCTCATGTGGGCACCTCTGGGGGCATTATTAGTTCATGGGGGCACCTCTGGGGGCATTATTAGTTCATGGGGGCACCTCTGGGGGCATTATTAGTTCATGGGGGCACCTCTGGGGGCATTATTAGTTCATAGGGGGCACCTCTGGGGGCATTATTAGTTCATAGGGGCACCTCTGGGGGCATTATTAGTTCATAGGGGCACCTCTGGGGGCATTATTAGTTCATGTGGGCACCTCTGGGGGCATTATTAGTTCATGGGGGCACCTCTGGGGGCATTATTAGTTCATAGGAGGCACCTCTGGGGGCATTATTAGTTCATAGGGGCACCTCTGGGGGCATTATGATTTCATGGGGGAACTTCTGGGGGCATTATTAGTTCATGGGGGAACCTCTGGGGGCATTATTAGCTCATGGGGGCACAGCAGGGGATCCTACATACAGGGGGCATCCCACATTCCTAGTCGCTTTACTGCACATAACACCAAACAGCGCAGTTACTTTGGGAGCCTACAGGAGGAAGAAAGGAAAGGAAGGTGCTAGAAATGTGCGGAGCCTAAATTGTTTGTCTCGCAGGTTCTGAAAAGATGAAACGTATCTGGAAGGAATCATCATGGAGGATGGAGAGGAAAAGGGAAAGTGACGCCTCAGATCAAAGAAGACGTCACCTGTGAGTCACTGTATGACACTTTTCTTATTTTGTAGAACATTATTTTTTTCCAAGGTGTGCCCCGAGGTGGAAAAGGTTGGGAAGCACTGATCTAAGGGTTCTATTCCACGGGCCGATGGGGGCCTGATCAATAGGCGCTCGTTTACTGGGCCTATTCCACGATCCAATAATCATTTTACAAGGGCTGCAAGGACACAGTTACCGTGGCGGTCCTAGCCAGTGATTGGCTGAGCGGTCTGTCAGCTCAGACAGGCCGCTCCGAAGCTGCTGCTGCGCGCATGACTGGGAGGCAGAAGGAGCGCAGGAGAAGCTCTGCAACATGTGTAGGTAATGTATGCTGCTTGTGGAATCGTCAGACGCCCGGCGCGCATCGCTATTTCACGCAGCGATGCGCGGTAGGTGCCCAATACTTTTAGGTTTTAACCTAAATAAACCCTATTCCATGGAGCGATAACCGGACGAATAGGGCAGATTTGGCAGATTATCACTCCGTGGAATAGGCCCCTAAGCATTGTAGGGACCAAGTTCCTCCCTCCATGGTGGCCATTTTTTTCAAGGAGACAGTCAGCAGGACAATGCCCCATCCACAAGGGTCATATAGTCATGGATTGGCTGCAGGGACAGGACAGGGAGTTCTCTTCCTTCCCCGGCCTCACAGCCCCCAGATCTTCTTCCTATAGACGTCTCTGGATGAGGTAAAACATCAGGAGCGCCATCTAATGTGCGGGCAGACAGGTGAGAGGTGATCCGGTCCACATGGGCTGATATTCCTGCAGATACTGAGATCTCGGCCATGCTGAAGATAGAGGAGACCCAACCTGCTACTAGATGGGGTCTAATAAAGGGGACGTGCAGCATATAACGGACATGGTGTCATGTGAACACTGAGCTCCCACATTCACCATACAGCAATCTACACCGGGCAATGAACAGTTAATGGGGGTCCCACCAATAAGAAGCCCAAATGTGCATGAGGAAATGAGAGAGAGGCGGCAATGTGCACGGAGCTGATCCGCCGCCGCTGCTCGTCTTCAATATGTAAATGACTGGCGGAGATTAAATACCTACTTTGCCTAAATACTCTTGATAATGAGTTTTGCCTTTTTTTAAGCATCTTTTAAAGGGTGTTTCATGTCGGCAACTGCTGGAATCTGAGGTAAATTGTTTTAATTCGAAGCGGCACCATCTGTTGTTAACATAACCGAGCGGCGGGCTGAAGCAGCGAGACGCTCTGCAGAGGAGCGGCGGCACTGTCAGGAGGAGACGGGGGGTCAGCGGCTGACAATGCTCGCTCCTGGAGAGACGCTGTGATTAAAGGGGGAAGAGAAGCAGAGATCGGCACAACAGCAAGAAACACACCACATCCGGCCAACGCCGCTCGCCAAACGCTCATTAATCTTCAGGGGCCGAACGCGCCGATCAATAGATGTGCGCTGTCCACGGAGGGGCCGCTGTACTGATCAACGGCAATTATTACTTTACTGATCCCACCAGATCTCCACTGAACAGTGCAAAAACCTCATCTGCCGCCATGATGGATGCCATCCGGATACACACACCCCTCCCCCAATAGGACTCCATTTCCAGAAAAAGAAAAAAAAGCCCTTAAAGAGGTTGTTCACCAAAATGAATAAATAAATCTTTCAAATCGACAGGTCACGGAAAGTGCCAGAGATTGGTAATTTACTTCTACTAAAAAATCTCCAGTCTTCCAGCTGCTGTATGCCCTGCAGGAAGTGGTGTATTCTTTCCAGTCTGACACAGTGCTCTCTGCTGCCACCCTTGTCCATGTCAGGAACTGTCCAGAGAAGCAGCAAATCCCCATAGAAAACCTCTCCTGCTCTGGACAATTCCTGACATGGACAGAGGTGGCAGCAGAGAGCACTGTATCAGACTGGGGAGAATACACCACTTGCTGCAGGACATGCAGCAGCTGATAAGTACGAGAAGACTGGAGATTTTTTTTTTACATAGAAGTAAATTACAAATCTATACAACTTTCTGAAACCAGCTGATTTAAAAGAAAAAGGATTTTCGCCGGAGTACCCCTTTAAAGTCTCAGGACTCAGTCTTCAGTCTCCAGTGTTCCGCCCTAAAGGTTGGAGACATCTTCTCCAGATAAGTCTCCTCCCAGTGCAGTGAGGTTGAGGTCAGGGCTCCAGCGCGGCCGGTCGGTGGCGCTCAGCACAGCCATAATTTGTTGGGTACATAGCGATGCTTGCTGACAGCCAATTCCTGTCACAGAATGATATTTTGTACGACTAGTAAATGGAACCTGTGTCCATCAGAGGCAGATGACTTCCTTCATCCCCTAATTCTCTCCCCCCCCCCCCCGATGGCTGCCTGGCCGTGTATGGGCTCAGACACCCTCACATTATAGCGGAGGGCCAGCCTATCATAACGAGAGAAGAGACACAAGGGGAGATTCCTGCTCTCCAGGAGGGGAAGTCTCGGACAGCGACCTCAGAGGAGCACTCTCTGTCATCCTTGTGGTCCTCAGGCCTCTTCATGACTCCATGTCTAGGACTACTTGATCCTTCTTATGTTCTGCAATAAGCTGGACCTCCTCATAACACATCTACACTATATAAGATATATAGAGCAAGGCCTCCTCCACTGCTGCCGGCTGCCAGGAAGCCGCTGTCCATGGTGCTGGAGTGTGAAGTGATAAGACTCACTATAAGAATTATCAAAGGGGCACTCCGGAGAATAACACATTAACTGGCGTCAGGAAGGTATATAGACTTGTAATTTACTTCCATTTAAAAATCTCCAGACTTCCAGTACTTATCAGCTGCCGTATGTCCTACAGGAAGTGGTGTATTCTCTCCAGTCTGATACAGTGCTCTCTGCTGCCACCTCTGTCCATGTCAGGAACTGTCCAGAGCAGCAGCAAATCCCCATAGAAAACCTCTCCTGCTCTAAACAGTTCCTGACATGGACAGAGGTGGCAGCAGAGAGCACTGTGTCAGACTGGAGAGAATACACCACTTCCTGCAGGACATACAGCTGCTAATAAGTACTGAAAGACTGAAGATTTTTTTTTTTTTTTACAAATCTATTTAACTTTCTAACACCAGTTGATTTAAAAACTGTCTAAAGTGCCCTCCAAGCAGACCCTGGATTAGGATGAAATGCAGGAAAATCTCAGCTCCATCCTTGCAGAGTGCAGCTCTAGAGTATAATACAGGATGTAACTCTGGATCAGTAATGTATGTACACAGTGACCCCACCAGCAGAATACTGAGTACAGCTCTGGGGTATAATACAGGATGTAACTCTGGATCAGTAATGTATGTACACAGTGACCCCACCAGCAGAATACTGAGTGCAGCTCTAGAGTATAATACAGGATGTAACTCTGGATCAGTAATGTATGTATACAGTGACCCCACCAGCAGAATAGTGAGTGCAGCTCTGGAGGATAATACAGGATGTAACTCAGGATCAGTAAAGTATGTACACAGTGACCCCACCAGCAGAATAGTGACTGCAGCTCTGGAGTACAATACAGCAGGTAACTCAGGATCAGTAATGTAATGAATGTACACAGTGACCCCACCAGCAGAATAGTGAGTGCAGCTCTGGAGTATAATACAGCAGGTAACTCAGGATCAGTAATGTAATGAATGTACACAGTGACCCCACCAGCAGAATAGTGAGTGCAGCTCTGGAGTATAATACAGGATGTAACTCAGGATCAGTAATGTATATACACAGTGACCCCACCAGCAGAATAGTGAGTGCAGCTCTGGAGTATAATACAGGATGTAACTCAGGATCAGTAATGTATGTACACAGTGACCTCACCAGCAGAATAGTGAGTGCAGCTCTGGGGTATAATACAGGATGTAACTCAGGATCAGTAATGTACACAGTGACCCCACCAGCAGAATAGTGAGTGCAGCTCTGGAGGATAATACAGGATGGAACTCAGGATCAGTAATGTATGTACACAGTGACCCCACCAGCAGAATAGTGAGTGCAGCTTTGGAGTATCATACAGGCTTAATGATGTATTGTACTAAAAGAACATGAGGATAGGCAGTGTACATGTTCTCAGTAATGGCCATCTGGTATGTTAGTCCTTTCTCATGGATCTTTGCATTGTCTGCCCCCTATGACAGTTCCATTACAGATTTTTGTGCGTCCTTGTTGTTAAAATCTTTTTTTTTTGTTTTCATGGGAAATATTTTCTCAGAAAATTGAACAATTGATCTGTAATTCACAGCTTTCTGCAACCGAAAAGAAAACATGACCTCCCCCAATATGTTCCGGATCCCATCCTAGTGACTGGAGGCTTCTCGCTTGTCACACACCACTCAGGCTGGTAGGTAAATAAATAATGGCGTCTTCACGCAGCCGGCGCTCGGTGCTGAGGTTCAGGGCTGACACAGCACAATAAGCCTGAAATAAAACAGAAGGGACACTGGAAAGAGGGGAGAGAGATGGAGAGCGGGACTGAATCCACTCCGGGCTCCCCAGGGACATCATGGATGTGACTGCCGCAGACGCTTCTGGGTCAGGTTACTGCTGATCCTAAGGTCACCGGTGAATTAATCGCTATTGCTGTGAATAAGGATCTGAAATCCCAATAGATTATTCACAGCTTCAGCACTAAGTGGCCTTTAATGGAGACGCCGAGATGAAAACAAATGACCAGGAACCGAAAGGTTAAAAAGAAAACCAGGTCTACAACGTTGGGATATGAAAAACAGCAGAGGACCTGGATACAAAATGACGAGCGACTACCTCTGAGAAACAGCACAAGCTTAGATACATCGTAGCTGTACAAGACAACGAAGACAACACTACAAATGCTTATTAGAAGGAGAACGGTGCTATGCCGGACCCAGGGTCACCAGAAGAGCGACCGGAGAGAAGGCGAGACAAGACAGCATGACAGCCAGCTGCCAAAAGACCTCAACGTGTGTGCTCAGTATAACTAGCTCCACCCTCCTCAGACCCCAGAGGATCACTAGTAGCTCCACCCCACAGGAGCATCACTAGTAGCTCGCCCCCACAGGAGGATCACTAGTAGCTCGCCCCCACAGGAGGATCACTAGTAGCTCGCCCCCACAGGAGGATCACTAGTAGCTCGCCCCCACAGAAGCATCACTAGTAGCTTGCCCCCACAGGAGGATCACTAGTAGCTCGCCCCCACAGGAGCATCACTAGTAGCTCCACCCCACAGAGGATCACTAGTAGCTCCACCCCACAGAGGATCACTAGTAGCTCCACCCCACAGGAGGATCACTAGTAGCTTGTCCCCACAGGAGGATCACTAGTAGCTCCACCCCACAGGAGGATCACTAGTAGCTCCACCCCATAGGAGCATCACTAGTAGCTCGCCCCCACAGGAGCATCACTAGTAGCTCCACCCCACAGGAGGATCACTAGTAGCTCCACCCCATAGGAGCATCACTAGTAGCTCGCCCCCACAGGAGCATCACTAGTAGCTCACCCCCACAGGAGCATCACTAGTAGCTCGCCCCCACAGGAGCATCACTAGTAGCTCCACCACACAGGAGGATCACTAGTAGCTCCACCCCACAGGAGGATCAATAGTAGCTCCACCCCACAGGAGGATCAATAGTAGCTCGCCCCCACAGGAGGATCAATAGTAGCTCGCCCCCACAGGAGGATCACTAGTAGCTCCACCCCACAGGAGGATCACTAGTAGCTCGCCCCCACAGGAGGATCACTAGTAGCTCCACCCCACAGGAGGATCCCTAGTAACTCCACCCCACAGAAGGATCACTAGCTCACCTACAGAGGATCACTAGCCCAACCCCTGAGGGTCTTCAGCATCAGTTTCAGTGCCTCAAGCCTTACATTAATGTTACTATCAGTGGATGGCATGTAATGCCTTAATGAATTCCTAGTGTGCTAAATGCTATGCTAGTGATCCTCAGGGGCGGGGCTAGAAAAAGCTCTAACAACTTTGCATTATATAAAGGTTAATTGATATGATTGGATATTAGGTTGTTAGAACTTCTTCTAGCCTCACCCCTGAGGGTCACTAACACAACATTAGCACATTAGGAATCCACTGGCATCATGAAACATTCACTGAAGAGTTACATGGCATTTACTGAAAGCAATAGGCTGGCGTTAGTGATCTTCTAGCCCCAGCCCTGAAAGACAATAACCCCACCCCTAAGGGTTGCTAGCATGTATTAGCTCACGAAGAATACACTGACTAATAACATGGCCCCCAATTATATCAAGGAGCCTTTATGTAAAGCACTTCTGTAAGGGCTTCTATGGCGAAACCCCTAAGAATCATTAGCCACACCCCTGAGGATTATAAGCCACACCCCCGAGGATCATTAGCACAGCCTTAAGCATTCACTAAAGCATTACTTGACCCATAAAAGGATCAAAAGGAGATTTACATAATGTATATATTATAGGGCATCTCCAGCCCCACCCCTGCGGGTCACAAGACCAGTTCTTGAAGCGTTTACGGAAGAATTATATAGCATCCACTTAGATCAATGGCTGCAGTTATACAGAGAGGACTGCAGCACTGACTTCTGTTCTGCCATTACCATCTCAGAAGAAATCACAAATCATGTGGATTTCAGGAGTGAGGAAAGAGACGGGGACACTGGAGGCAGCTGACGGACGCTTCCCATCTGTGTTGTGACGGAGTCTTTGCATTTGTTTGACAAGAATTAGTAACTTTCTGCAGTCTCTGGATAGGAGCTGTACGTGGATCTGCCACTATATAGCGGTGCAGCACCGGCACATGGAGTCTACATCTAACAAGAGTGACAAGAGGGAGGACGTGTAGCCAAAGCAAGCTGTGTGTGCGGGAGGGAGGGGGCAACGTGCCGCGTTATACTATAGAAGTGACAATGTTATAGAGCATTGTGCAAACAGTATAGAGAGACAGATTGATGAGCAACAGGGAGAGGGACTTAGAATAGGCTCAATTTCGGTACAGATTTCGGTACAGATGACCACAGGACCACCCCAAAATACCCCCCGGACTCATATCACATTACTGTCCCCTGCTCTGCCTTCGCTTTGGTGTTCAAGATATAATTCTGAAGGAGCAAGATGAACAACAGCTACTGCTATCTATTATCAGCCATTAGAGTCACCTGTCCTACAGTCAACTTCTCTTATAACTCTCCAGTACTGATATAACCTCCTATTACATCATGTGACTGATATCAGCCGCTCTTCTTATAATGCTCCAGTGCTGATATATCCTCCTATTACATCATATGTGACTGATATCAGCCGCTCCTATTATAACGCTCCAGCACTGATATAACCTCCTATTACATCATATGTGACTGATATCAGCCGCTCCTCTTATAACGCTCCAGTACTGATATAACCTCCTATTACATCATATGTGACTGATATCAGCCGCTCCTCTTATAACGCTCCAGCACTGATATAACCTCCAGACATTACATCATATGTGACTGATATCAGCCGCTCCTCTTATATCGCTCCAGCACTGATATAACCTCCTATTACATCATATGTGACTGATATCAGCCGCTCCTCTTATAACGCTCCAGTACTGATATAACCTCCTATTACATCATATGTGACTGATATCAGCCGCTCCTCTTATAACGCACCAGTACTGATATAACTTCCAGATATTACATCATATGTGACTGATATCAGCCGCTCCTCTTATAACGCTCCAGTACTGATATAACCTCCTATTACATTCTATGTGACTGATATCCGCCGCTCCTCTTATAACGCTCCAGTACTGATATAACCTCCTATTACATTCTATGTGACTGATATCCGCCGCTCCTCTTATAACGCTCCAGTACTGATATAACCTCCTATTACATTCTATGTGACTGCTATCAGCCGCTCCTCTTATAACGCTCCAGTACTGATATAACCTCCTATTACATCATATGTGACTGATATCAGCCGCTCCTCTTATAACGCACCAGTACTGATATAACCTCCTATTACATCATATGTGACTGATATCGGCCGCTCCTCTTATAATGCTCCAGTACTGATATAACCTCCTATTACATCATATGTGACTGATATCAGCCGCTCCTCTTATAACGCTCCAGTACTGATATCAGCCTCTTAATGCTCAGGCACTATTATAAGCTGTCCCTTTATTATATATACTATTATAAGCTGACCACTTTTGGGTTACTGGCCCTTTAAGAAGGCTACATTAATAATGATGGTAGGTGAAGTGTTTCCTGCAGCATACTGCGCTCCAGTCGTTGTGCACACCAGACGGCCACGCCGGGCCACTTAACCGCTGTAATGATCCTCGTGAAGCCAGAACGGCTGAGCACGTGCAAATCCTCATACACTCAACTCTATACAACACGAGGACAACATCTGTCTCCGCCGCCAATTACGGTCACATTATGTAAAGTATGAGCGCTTTATGCCCTGTATCCAACCCCAGACAGACACACAGCGCCATAAATGAGGCATTGTTAAGGGCACGGCTGGTGGACCATGTATACAGTCCCATTCTTCACTGCTTCAATGCTCTGCCATGGCCCATTCCCTAGGAACGCTCGGCTAATAGGCAACAAAAGCTACAATGAGGCCGGACGCAGCGGGAAGACTTCATTTTCGCTCCTATTAAACGGTACCTTGAACGGAAGGTCACATGGGCTAATTGGTATGAATGCTTCCAGCGCGGTGTCTGAGGTCCTCGTCGGGCTGCGGTGGAAGCCGAGATTCATTACCTGAGGCCCCCAGCAGGGGATGTCATATAAGACAGGCAGGTCTGCTGGCATCAATCCCGGCTAACAGGGGAAAATATACACTGACAGCGGGGTCACATGATCAGCAGGGATGAGGTGGGAAAGGGTTAACAAAAAAAAAAAAGTGTTCCTCTTCTGTCAAATTTTAGACCATTCCTTTCCTTGGCTCCCTGGATTGGCAACGGCCAATATGGCTGCCGTGCAGTGGATTCTCCTGCCTTTCCCAGACTCCTGAACGGCAAGCCGGGGGGGGGGGGGGGGGTGAGAGAAGAAGCAAAGGGGGAAGCAGAATAATATGGAAAAAATTGGGAGGCAGAAGGGGAGAGGGAGATGAGGCAGAGAGAAAGGGGAAGAAGCACAGGAGCAGAGAGAAAGGGGAAGGGGCCAAAAGGGAAAGCAGTGCAGGAGCAGAGCAGAGAAAAAGGGTAAGAGGCAGGAGGGGAAGCAGCACAGGAACAGAGAGAAGGAGGAAGAAGCAGGAGGGGAAGCAGCGCTGGAGCAGAGAGAAAGGGGAAGAGGAAGGAGGGGAAGCAGCGCAGGAGCAGAGAGAAAGAGGAAGAAGCGGAAGGGGAAGCAGCGAAGGAGCAGAGAGAAAGGGGAAGGAGCACAGGAGCAGAGAGAAAGGGGAAGAGGCAGGAGGGGAAGCAGCACAGCAGCAGACAGAAATAAAGTAAAAGGTAAAGCCGCATAGGAGCAGAGAGAAAGAGGAAGCAGCAGAAGAGGAAGCAGAGCAGGAGCAGAGAGAAAGAAGAGGGAGGAGGGGAAAGCAGTGCAGGAGCAGAGAGAAAGAAGAAGCAGCAGGAGGGTATGAAGCACAAGATCAGAGATAAAGCAGAGGAGGGAGGAAAGGAAGCAGCGTCGGAGCAGAGAAAAAGCAGAAGCATCGCAGGAGCAGAGAGAGAAAGAGGAAACAGAAAAAGGGGAAGCAGTACAGGAGCAGAGAGAAAGAGGAAGAGACAGGAGGGGAAGATGCGCAGGAGCAGAGGGAAAGAGGAAGAAGCAGAAGGGGAAGCAGAGCAGGAGCAGAGAGAAAGCAGCACAGGAGCAGCAGGGGAGCGGAAAAAGCCAGGACAAGCAGAAGAGCCAGAAAAACAACAAGTATTTTAATATCACTACAAAAGGGAGTGACTAAAGCACTTTATTGTTTGCTGATCTGGGGGTCTTAGTGGGGGTCGCTATGAGATCAGGTGACCAGGGGATGACTAAAGCACTTTATTGTTTGCTGATCTGGGGGTCTTAGTGGGGGTCGCTATGAGATCAGGTGACCAGGGGATGAAGCTTTTCGGTGGAGATACAAGACATCCGATCATGAAGGGTGCAGCGCTGCCAATCCCTCCAGCCGCTCTCATTTCACATTCTCCGGCTCATCTTCCCCCTGACTCCGTACTGTGCAAACATCATTTACTGACCTTTACCATGTGAAGGACAGCTCTGGAGTCTGCTGTCTACACAATGCCGGCCGTCTAACCTTTGTTGCACCCGAACGCTTACCAGACCTAGGGAGATCTCATAGCGGCTATTACTGGAGGTGACAGACACCTGCTCCACTCCACTTGTCCGCTGTTACTCCACCGTACCGATTTGGTGCATCTTTCATTAGCACAAAACGGCGCCGATCCAGCCGCTTCTCTTGACCCACAGCCGCCGCTATGAAACATAAGTTTTAAATGAGCGTGTAACATTTTAAAGTTAGAAGTTTCTCTATATGGAAAAAGTAAAGATTTCGCAGCCTGGCCCCTTTAAATCTCAGGTTTGTTTAAATCTAAAAGCCGCCGTCCCCTCCAAACACTTAACACGTCAGGACACACTACACTGCTCTTTGCACGCCGCGCGGTTTCGCTTGGCTCCTAATGGAAAGACACAGAGCCTCTCGCTGACCTTCCTCCTGGCGCAGCGCCACGTATAACCTACTAGAAATTACAATAAATCTCCAACAACTGCATCTCACATAAGCGAGCGGCTCAGGGTGGACAAGGTCAGGTCAAAGGGACATATGGAGCGAGAATTAAAGCTACCGTTGGGCCTGCAAGCCCCCCGCCCCCCACAGTGGACACAACATGGCGGCATGCTTCCAAGCAGCGGGGGTGCAATTACTTTACGCATGTACCATCCAAATAGTGGAGTCACAGTCACTGACAGGAGCGGCCAGGGCGACCCCAGCGTGGATGACTGATGAAGATGTCTGATGGTGACACCGGGGGCAGCCGGACCCCACGAGTCTTCTTCCTGACAGAACTGATGTATGGCGGCGGCTCGCTGAGGACAGAGCGGCTGTCATGGCGGATAATGTTCTGTCGGTTTGTCAGGTGAACAGATCTCAGATTTATCACTTTTACTGTCAAGAGGCCGGAAAGTTCTACAAAGTGTCCAAGTCCCGGTATATATTACCACAGGGGTCCTGGAGGTTACCTGCTACTGTGGAACTACAAATCTCAGCATGCCCTGATATGAGACGACACAAGATAGAACCCTGTGACCCCCATTTCTATGCTGCCCCCCCCCTATATTAGTCATCATTGATTGTTCCAGATAAACACATAGCGGAGGATGGAAAGTGCGGTCTGAGCAGACACTGCCGCTTCCTGGCTGGATCAGCTTCCTATCAATAGCTATTAGTGAGGCAGGGTGAGAGGGCACACACAGGAGGGGGCCGCATAATCCCCCCCTAATCCTGACTGTGGGAAACTCTACTCCATGTGCAGGATTTACCAGGTCCAGGACCCTCGTCTGTGCCCACCACCTTGGATACCAATGATGTCTGTCAGGGCATGCTGGGAGTTGTAGTTGGAGAACACAGCTCTATGCCAATGAGATGTAGAAATGGGGGTCAGCGCCTCCTGGCTGGTGTTTAGACACCCCCAACCCCCGTCCTCCACAGTGGACCCCATACTAACCCGCACTTCCGGTTACTGGGCAGGACCAGGCAGTAACAGGGGAGGATTGGTAAAGAAGGAGCAAAAAAAAAAAAAAGTTTTGCTTGGGGATGATGAAAAGCATCTTCCGGTAATCTCTGCCCCTAATCATTTCTATTTCAGTACCAATCCCTCCAGCGGGGGCCGAGCGGGGGCTTCCAACAACCTCGGACGCCATCATTAGGAAACAGCCAGGGATAACCAAAGAGGAGCAGAGCGCAGATCTGGGGAGCCATGTCTGGTGAAACATCCCACCGGGGCTTAGGACGCTCAATAACATGTACAGAAGGCTGGAGAGAGAAGATCCATCATCTTCTATGGTTGATAACAGGGAGCAACAGCCTGCACAGCCAAAAATAATAATAATAATAATAATATATATCACCTACTTTCTTGCAAAACAGCATCACTCCTGTCCTCAGGTTATGTGTGGTATTACAATTCCTCTCCTCGCTAAAAGGGGTACTCCAGCAAACAAAAAAAATTTCATTCAAATCAGCTGGTTTAAAATATTATACAGATTTGTAACTTAAGTCTATTAAAAATCCCCAGTCTTCCAGTACTTATCAGTTGCTGTATGCCCTGCAGGAAGTGGTGTATTCTTTCCGTCTGACACAGTGCTCTCTGCTGCCACCTCTGTCCATGTCAGGAACTGTCCAGAGGAGGAGAGGTTTTCTATGGGGATTTGCTGCTGCTCTGGACAGTTCCTGACATGGACAGAGGTGGCAGCAGGGAGCACTGTGTCAGACCGGAGAGAACACACCACTTCCTATAGGACATACAGCAGTTGATAAGTACTGGAACACTGGAAATAATAAAATAGGATAGATCACAAATCTGATAAATAACTTTCTGACACCAGTTGATTTAATAGAAAGAAAATTTAGCGAGAGTGCCCCTTTAAGTGGAACTAAGCTGCGGAACCACACCCAAACTAAGGACAGGACATGTCTTAAGCCTGGATAACCCCTTTAAGCCCCAACACTGTAAGGGTCCAGCCACACAGGGTAAGAACGAGATTTGCCTTAACAGGTCCTGGCAGGTCCCCGATCCTGGTTCGGGGTAGAGATGTAACGCTGGTCATTAGAACGCTATATTCTTTAACCCTTTCCATCCTGCTTGTAGACATCACCAATGACTACACAATGCAGCAGAGACATCAACATAGATACAACAAAGGCAAGTACGGGCAATGCCGGGACAAGAGCCGGCATGACTGCCAGGTGGTGATAATAAGGACAGCAAATCTATAGGCCCAGGGGGGAGCGGAGGATGTGTAACCCCTTTAGGTCTTCCCCAATCATCACTGTGAGAGCTCAGGGGCCAATACACATCTCCCCCCTACCCCCCCCCCCCCCCCCACCAGAAAGTCTACAATATGTCTAATAAGAAGCAGCCAGATGACAATCTACGTGGCCATCATTACAGCTCACCGGTGGGGGGGATGGTAGAGCTACTCTAGAGTCCGGAATGGTAAGTCTACAAGGCTGAAGGTTTACTACAGTGTATCGTCACAGCCACTCCATAAGGAAGAGCTGTCCTATCCAGCAAACCCTCAGCCTTGTAGACCATCAGCTCTCCTCCAGAAGGAAGATCAGGGGGTCCTGTCCTCATTGAAGAGACCCAGGAGTATAAGAGTGTAATATCCAACCAATGCATCATGGGGGGAAAAATATGCAAATTAGCTTCACCAGAAGAAAACTCTTTCAATCCAGTCTCTTAAAGGGGGATTCTAATCTCAGCTAATATACTTATACTAGTAGGACTCTCCTGATATGCTGCTCTTTCTCATTGTTGACAGCTCGTTGTCAAGGTTACCCACCACCACTCTGCTCAAAAAGCTGGCTGGTGTATATGTAGATAAAATGCAGATGTATAGAGATATAATGTAATATATAAAGATGTATACTATATCCATATACAGTGTGTATATATATATATACATACATACATACACACACACAAACACACATACATCCATACATAAATACACATACACACACACCAACCAGCCAGACCACTGCTTTTAGAGCAGAGTGGTGGTGGGTAACCTTGACAAGGAGCTGTAAACAATGGAAGGGAAAGAGCAGCATATCAGGGGGAGGAGGGGAGTTTGCTAAATTATTGTAGCTGCAAAAATATTTACCTTGACGTCCTTCATGTATAACTGAGATGGGAATATCCCTTTAAGGAAGGGAAAAGACCCCAAAACAGCAGTCTACTGATGGGTAACGCTTCCTTTGGTTTAGCTACCAAGATCTAGTTTCTTCTGGGGGGTAGGGGGTCATTTGCATACACATCCCTCATACACCACCAGGTCTCGTCAATGAGGACCAGGACCCCCTATACTTTCTTCTGGGGGGTAGGGGGTCATTTGCATACACATCCCTTATACACCACCAGGTCTCGTCAATGAGGACCAGGACCCCCTATACTTTCTTCTGGGGGGTAGGGGGTCATTTGCATACACATCCCCCATACACCACCAGGTCTCGTCAATGAGGACCAGGACCCCCTATATTTTCTTCTGGAGGAGAGCTCATTTGCATATGTTTTTCCCAAGGAGCATTGCCTAGAGATAAGTCTCCTCAATAAGCCTCAGCATCCCCGCAGTGCTGTACAGTAATGGAGCTTTATTTACAGCGGCCCGGCCCTTTAATAACTCTC
Source organism: Dendropsophus ebraccatus (assembly GCF_027789765.1). Taxonomy (NCBI): domain Eukaryota; kingdom Metazoa; phylum Chordata; class Amphibia; order Anura; family Hylidae; genus Dendropsophus; species Dendropsophus ebraccatus. Next base: position 6,608,349 of record NC_091463.1, read on the forward strand.
GGCTCCGGTGTGATTAACCCTATCCGCCATAAATCTCCTCTAGAGCTGCAGGTGTCAATGTCTCCGCCAACATGTCAGCTCTCCCGACACAGCAGGGGGGATGTCAGCAGCCGCTGCGTTAACAGAATTCTTGGCACAGAGCTGCGCTCCCCTCCCAGGGATAATAGTCAGTGAAATGGCTACAAGGAAGCTGTCCGCGCTCAATTGACCATGCAGATTTATGGAGATCTCTCCCGCTCCCGTTAACTAGAGACAATTGATGGCGCACTTCACGTGTGGTAATAATGGAAACATCCTGACAGTGACAGGGAATCGACAATATGGATGAGGCCCGGAACACGGCCCCGGCCACCACTTAGCGTCTAACCGGGGGAGGGGGGGGGGGGGAATAAGATACCTTCTAATTCTCGTATCACAGTTCCCTTGATGGTGGGATCACTGCTTCACTTTCTACAGATAAAAGGATGAAATCATATAGAGGCAGATGAACCAGGAAGCACAGGATGAAAAGAAAAACGGGGTACAGCAAGGAGCAGGCGGGGGTCTGAAGGGGCGCAGGATACATGTACACAGGGTGCGTTCAGGACATGAAGGTCACTTATATCTCCCCATACACAGGAACATCCCTGTATTCTCTATGGGGTAAAGGCCCTATTACACTGAGTGATTATCGGCCAATACATGATGTCGGCTGATCGTAGCCTTTTAACATCTTTGTTGAAAGACAAAAGACAACAATTGCACCGATCTGCTGCCATCGCTTTGTGCAATAGGAGTGGCAGCAGCAGATCGCCCCTATAGCCTATGGGCTCCCCAGAAAATCTAAAGATCACCGGGGAGCCCCTCTTGTAGCTCCCTCGGGACAATGCAGATGATAATAGACGCCACAGATCGTGCACAGGCCCCTAGCCCGAAGGAGCACAGAGAAACAGGAGCTGCACCTATACGGACTGTATTGTGCTCTGCGGCTGCGTCACAAGTGCACAGGATTTCTCCAGCATTGCTTCTCACAGCTGAGGGTTTGTTACAGTGTATTGAGCCTAGATAAAACAATGTGTCCCGGGCAACAGACTGTTACATCAGGAGAGTGTTCAGGAAGGTCCAGACAGGATCCAGCTGTAACAAACCCTCAGCTGTGACTATGCAGTATCAGGGCAAGTCACAGACCCGGGGCAAATTCTCCTCAGAATGACATTTCTGCATTGGAAAATTGCACCGTCCCTGCAGAAGCCTCCTTCACGTGTAGAGATGAGGATGGTGATTGTGTTATATGTACATGTCCCTGGCCTGTGTGAACACTGCCCTGCTCATTACATTAATCCAATATAGATGTATTCTATATATTGCACTGCACATCATATCCGGTTATTGTGGACCCAGTCTAAGAGGCCGGTCCTGCCTGTACACGAGCGACAATCACAAAGCTGTGAGGGTACATTCACACTGACGCATAGGCGAGGAACTTCAAGCTGAATCCTTGTGCGTCTTCCGCTTGTAATTCTACCTGTACAATATGACATAACATAACAGCCAGAGTGCAGGAGAGGTTGTAGTTTGGCATCAGCTGCAGAGTCACTGGTTGGAGAACACCAGTTGGCCCTATTACACAGACAGATGATCTGACAGACTGCAATGGATTTGAAGAGAGGAGAAATCTCAGTCTTTCCTTTATGACCTGTTCTCTGTTTACAGTCTATTTCTGAACAGGGAGAGAAAGGAGCTGCTGCACCTCACACCTATGGCCGACACTAATGCCTCTCGGCTACATTTAAAAACCAACGCCAGGATGTTGGTATATAATTTGATCAAACCATATTGCCCCATGTACCACGTGCCGGTCTCCTGGTTCACATGAGTCCCTACACTAACTCACCACCATGTCAGTCAGCGACCGCCAACCCTGCAAAGCGAGCGCAAACAGGGCAGGGAGGCCATAGAATGGCCCTGCAACCCCAATTTCACAGGACCAATCTCCAAGCCCCCCTACCCAAAACCCAGCAGGCACCGCCGGCGGAGAAAGAGGTCACCAAGCAACACAAGTGTGAACAAGATCTAAAACACTCACCATTGCTCCTGCAGCAATGAGGAGTGCAAACACTCAGAAAAGGGAGAAACGTAAAATACAAACAAGGAGAGAAAGGAGCGCTGCACCTCACACCTATGGCTGACACTAATGCCTCTCGGCTATATTTAAAAAAACAACACCAAGATGTTGGTATATAATTAGATCAAACCATATTGCCTCATGTACCACGTGCAGATCCCCTGGTTCACATGGGTCCCTATACTAACTCCACACTTTGTCAGTCAGCGACCGCCAACCGCCATTCCGTGGCCCCCCTTCGCTGGCAGCACGCGCTTTGCGGGGATTGTGTTCGCCGACCGGCACAGTGATGTTTTTGGTTAGGGACTCGTGTATCAGAAGCCTGCACGTTGGTACATGAGGCAATATGGTTTGATCAAATTATACACTAACTTCTAATGTGGGTTTTAAATGTAGCTGAACAATGCAGCCATTTCTGTCTTTTTGGCTTGTGCATATAGTCTATTTCTGGCTTTGGCTTTAATTACTATTGAAGTTCAACCTATTCAGGTTCAAACCCCTCTAAAACAACCGTGAAGATTTACACTGCTCTCTATCGCCCCCCTGTACATACAAAAATATCAAATTGGAGCCAATTGCACAAATTGTATCCCATTGACGTCCACAAAGTACGTTTTGAGTAACTTTCTTTTCCTGACATCACTTCACGGCCGGTCTACCCAAGGCCAAAATAACTACATGCTGTAAAACATATGGCACACTTTATGACTTTTCAGCCACGCTCACTTTATTTTTACGTCAATTCAAAATAAAAAAAATGAAAAAAGAAAAATCAGACCCAGCATCAAATACCCATCGTCAATATGGAGCAAACCAAAATTTTGGTGGATTTGGCTGAGCGAGTCGCCCCCTGCGGTATGTTGGCGTTCTCCGCAATGGCAGCTTCCAGGGCTGATGACCCTACAACAATTGCACCGATCTGCCGCCATCGCTTTGTACAATCACTACAGACAATGGCTGACAATGCTGTACAGAACCTGCTGCAGAGCGTCACTCCTAAGGTACGTCTACGTGTCCTCTTATTAATATCTCCTCTTCCATATAAGAACTTATGTAAGCAGTCTGAACAGATGGCGTCGGGTACTGAGCATATTCTTGCTTGAAATAAACTTTTTTAGAGGAGTGGGAGGTGGGAGCGGATGGGGGGGGGCGTTGAATGTTTTTTTTTTTCTGCATTTCTTTTCTTGACTTGAAGATGAAATAAAAACTGGAAAAAAAGGGTTTCAGGTAAAAGCGGCTTCCACCAGAGGGACACCAGACGCCATTAGCATTCGTTTCATCCGCCGTGTGGACGGCCGCGCTTTTATTTGTTAAACGGCTGATTATCAACAGCGAGTGAAAAATTTATCTAATAGTGGAATGAATTAGTAAATATTTTATATGCGGTTCAGCAGATTAAACGGATCTCGGCGCGGCCTGCAGGGAAAACACCAAAAGTTTCTGGGAACGATTAAAAAACACTTTCATGGAGGCGATCAGAGAGAAGCGCGGGTGACGCTATGGGGGTCACGGTCAAATCCGGGGGGGAGCGGGGACGACTCCCAGCTTTGACCTTGAAGATTACAGAAGACAAAGGGATGAGTTTACCTTACATCAGGCTCTAGGCCCAAGTTCCCTAAACTGTCCAGATGCTGCAAGACTACAACTCCCAGCATGCCCAAACAGCTGTAGGTGGCTTTGCTGCATTGCAGACAATGTAATTTGTCTCATACAATCCATTGCGTCAGTGTTACCCAATGTGCAGACCTACAAGTCTCATCCTCCCCCACAGCCTTTGCCAGCAAGTGTAGTCCCAGGTTGGGAAACATTGCTCTGCACACATCCAAAGCTGCATCCATAATCCTGCTGGCTTTCTGTTACCAGGGAAATGTGCATGTGGCAGCTGGGGGCATGTTCACACACAGGTTCTATTCAGAAGGATGCAGACATGTATTCTATATCAGAATTTGTACGTAGACGAGACGGAATCAGAGACCCTTTATTCTCAATGGGAACATGTGACTGGGATATCACACGGATCTGAGGCCTGTAAGCAGAGCGCCTGTAAGCAGAGGCGTGTGACTCCTTTAATGTTGATGGACACAAATTACTCTTGGTCAAACCCTAAGCTTTCCCTAGATCAATTCATCTGACACCAGATATCGCTGACTTTCATTGTCTCTGATAGTATCAAACCAAATCACTGACCCTCGATGTCCGCCAAAGTGTCCCTAAAAAAACTCTAAACTAGAAAACTGACCCTAATATTTCCCTAGATCGATCCTGAACATGGACACCAGACATCACTGACTCTCATTGTCCCTGAAAGTATCGCTAACCTGCACAACCCCCCCCTGATCTGTCCCGAGACCGACCTATAAACCAAACCTTACTCAAGGGAAACTAAATCAAAAACACAATCCAGAAATACGGATGAACCAACCGGACTGACTAGTAACAAAAACATCTAGGACATCAGGAGAAGTACATAACTGGTTATACACATAAAGAACATAAGCCATAATCCACACTATAAAACTCACAGACAAGAGACTCGAACCGATTATAACCTCCTACTCCAAACCAGTAAGATCAGCTGATCCAAAGTAACAGCTATGTGGATACTTCCCTCCAAACATACAGGCACATCCTGCAGTCGGCAGTGAGAAGGCTTCCAGTCGGTGCGATGAGCTGCGGGGAGTGTTGACAGCACAATTAGCATCTCGACCGTTCTGTGTCACCTGATCACACTTCACCAACAACTGTGGCCTTGGGGGGAAAAGTTTTCTTGTTGTGTATAAATCGCGGTCACTCAGGACAAGACGGTTCTTCTCTCTCCTGGGAGGAAATCTCAAAGGAAGAAGCGTTTGGATGGCAGCCCTGGCGGTGAGCGTCCTGCCAAGAATGAAGTCAGGGAGAAGGACTCAGAGGAAGAAGAGATGGGGTATGGGGGGGGGGGGGGGCAGATCAGGCTCCTCTATTACTTCTACAGGGGATTACATGCTTTTATTCTCTGGTATCAGCCAGGCAGAGACTTCATAAAGGAAAAAAAAATAGAGAATGAAGTTCATTACTATTATCTGCCACATCAGACAGGGGGGTGGGCTGACCATAAGGGCCGTTCACTCTATGGAATCAGCGCAGAAATTTTGTGCAGAACCCCCACGCACAGACCCGACACCGAATCCTGCCTGTTTGAATGGGAGGGCTCACACACCTACGCTCACCGCTTAAAAAATTGACATGTCTATACAACCTATTATTCCCTGTTATCAGCCACTCCAGGCTGACTGTAATGTTCTTCAATGGGATCAGTAATAAGAAGCGTAGAGACCTCCATGATATCAGCCGCTTCTCTTATATCGCTCCAGCACTGATATAACCTCCTATTACATCATATGTGACTGATATCAGCGGCTCCTCTTATAACGCTCCAGTACTGATATATCCTCCTATTACATCATATGTGACGGATATCAGCGGCTCCTCTTATAACACTCCAGTACTGATATATCCTCCTATTACATCATATGTGACTGATATCAGCTGCTCCTCTTATAACGCTCCAGTACTGATATAACCTCCTATTACATCATATGTGACCGATATCAGCCGCTCCTCTTATAACGCTCCAGTACTGATATAACCTCCTATTACATCATATGTGACTGATATCAGCCGCTCCTCTTATAACGCTCCAGCACTGATATAACCTCCTATTACATCATATGTGACTGATATCAGCGGCTCCTCTTATAACGCTCCAGTACTGATATATCCTCCTATTACATCATATGTGACTGATATCAGCTGCTCCTCTTATAACGCTCCAGCACTGATATAACCTCCTATTATATCATATGTGACTGATATCAGCCGCTTCTCTTATAACGCTCCAGCACTGATATAACCTCCTATTACATCATATGTGACTGATATCAGCGGCTCCTCTTATAACGCTCCAGTACTGATATAACCTCCTATTACATCCTATGTGACTGATATCAGCCGCTCCTCTTATAATGCTCCAGCACTATTATAGGCTGCTGGATTTAGGGTTATTAGCCCTATTTTGCTTAGGAGAGATTTGGGCCGGGAGCTAATATCCCCCTCTTGTCTCCTAAGCTCCAGTCTTTAGGTTGCTTTCCCTTTAAGTGCCACAACTTATGGGATTTTATTGCTGATCAATAGCGGCTTATTGAGGGCTGTGAGTTCTTCACAATGATCTATCGATCTCAGGGAGAAATACCAGCTCACCGTAATAAAACACACAATGGCCGATCACAATATTGGGCGAAGGAAAAAAAAAACTGTTAATAAAAAGGAAGAAAAACATAAATAAATTATAATAAAAAAAATCAGAAATCAGAAATGATGTGTCGGCCCCTGATCGATCGGCTCCTGGCGCGGGACGTGTCCGACCCTGACGTCGCTGTGATAAGTTCATAAACATCAGATGCATTATGTATGAGAAGGGGCGGCGGGTACAGATCACCATATTACCGCCATGCGTCATCAGCTGATCGCAGGACAAATAACAGGGTCCCATAATCAATGTCTCCCCCAGACAGGTCTCCCAGCTTTCCAAAGCCCCTGATTATACAGACATCACTGTATCACTATGGGGGGGGGGGGGTCACATGGGTGTGGCCTCTATATACAGGGGGGGTCATTATGGGTGGGATCTGTAGTATATAAAGGGGGTTCACTAAGATTGGGATCTGTACATATGGGGGGGGGGCACCCATCTGTATATAAAGAGGGACCACTATGGATGGGGTCTGTATTTTGGGGGGGTCACTATGAGTGTGGCCTCTATATACAGGGGGGTCACTATAGATGAGATCTGTATATACAGCGGGTCACTATCATTGTAACCTGTATATACAGGGGGTCACTATGGGTGGGATCTGTATACACAGAAGGTCATTATGGGTGGGATCCGTATATAAAGGGGGTTCACTAAGGATGGGATCTGTATATTGGGGGGGGAGGGGGGTCACTATGGGTGGTATCCGTATATATAGGGGGGTCACTATGGGTATGACAACTATAAAAAAGGTCACAATGAGTGGGATTCAAAAGGATACAATAAAAGATGAGCAGTCCAGAGATAAGTAACCCCTTCTCCTACAGGACAGTCGTATACACTGTGTCCTGCCTTGTCCAGGTCCTCAGGGGCGGGGCATGACACAAATCTGCTCTCTGATGGGTGACAATTTTCAGTGCCGTTGTTACTATTCTGGGAGAGATTAGACAGAGCAGATGACAAGCCAACATGGCCTCCACTCCGTTATATAACACAGCCCGGCCCGATGACGCCATCCGTAATTGTATTAACCCGGATCGGGATTCTTCAGTAATATTTTTTTTCTTATTAGCACAAAGACTGAAGAGGCTTTTCCTCTTGTAATTGCTGTGAATGCCAGAAGGGAAGAAGAAAGAGAAAAAAAAACCTGCGCATAAATAAGATGCCGCTCGGGCCGAGCATTTCCATGCCGCTTCCACCGCGCCGCCACCAGAGACTTCATGCAAATTATTTTTCCTGGGGCGAAGTTATCCCGGGCGGACAAACCTTAGCAGAAAACCTAAGGAGAGGCGGAGTTACCCTGCAAGAAGAGTGCCAAAGACTCCAGAAACTTCTCATGTACAGTGAAGGACAAGAGGAGGAAGCTACAACGTATGAGGGTCCCACATGAGAAGCCATCAGGTAGCCCTATGGGGCCCAAGGAGCCATCAGCCAACCCTATGGGGCCCAAGGAGCCATCAGCCAGCCCTATGGGGCCCAAGGAGCCATCGGCCAGCCCTATGGGGCCCAAGGAGCCATCGGCCAGCCCTATGGGGCCCAAGGAGCCATCGGCCAGCCCTATGGGGCCCAAGGAGCCATCGGCCAGCCCTATGGGGCCCAAGGAGCCATCGGCCAGCCCTATGGGGCCCAAGGAGCCATCGGCCAGCCCTATGGGGCCCAAGGAGCCATCGGCCAACCCTATGGGGCCCAAGGAGCCATCAGCCAACCCTATGGGGCCCAAGGAGCCATCAGCCAACCCTATGGGGCCCAAGGAGCCATCAGCCAACCCTATGGGGCCCAAGGAGCCATCAGCCAACCTTATGGGGCCCAAGGAGCCATCAGCCAACCTTATGGGGCCCAAGGAGCCATCAGCCAGCCCTATGGGGCCCAAGGAGCCATCAGCCAGCCCTATGGGGCCCAAGGAGCCATCAGCCAGCCCTATGGGGCCCAAGGAGCCATCAGCCAGCCCTATGGGGCCCAAGGAGCTATCAGCCAGCCCTATGGGGCCCAAGGAGCTATCAGCCAGCCCTATGGGGCCCAAGAAGTGGTTCCTTTCAATGTATCCAAGCTCACACAATCTGGTTCCTTACAATGTATCTGAGCTCACACAGTGTGATTCCTTACAATGTATCTGAGCTCACACAGTGCAGTTTGTTACCATGTATCTAAACTCACACAGTGCGATTCTGTACAATGTATCTAAGCTCACACATTGTGATTCCTTACAATGTATCCAAGCACACACAATCTGGTTCCTTACAATGTATCGAAGCTTACACAGTGTGATTACTTACAATGTATCTGAGCTCACACAGTGTGATTACTTACAATGTATCTGAGCTCACACAGTGTGATTACTTACAATGTATCCGAGCTCACACAGTGTGATTACTTACAATATATCCAAGCTCACAAAATCTGGTTCCTCACAATGCATTCAAGCTCCAAGTGTGTATCCAAGCTCACACAGTGCAGTTCATTACAATGTAACTAAACTCCCACAGCCTGGTTCCTTACATTTTATCCGAACTCCCAGTGCGGTTGCTGGATTTACGATGCAGCTCTTAAAGGGGTCTTTAAACTTTTTACCACCTATAGACACAGTGTGACTCTCCTTGCAGTTGCACGAGGATGGGTGCCTGGAGGGTGATACACCCCATAGTGCAGGACAGAGGATAAACGGTATCTAAGCTCTGGGTGGGGGCAGGGCTCACTACCTGGACTACAGGAGCAGTGCTTGTTCTCTGCTCGCAGCCGGGGCGGCCAAAGTTGCTGACACAGGGATTATGCTAAAACCTCGCTGAGCGCTGCTCCCAAATTCTGAGCGAGAGCTTGTTAAGCGGCTGAAGTTTGATGTCAGGTTCTACATTATCACTTCTGCCAGAGATCTCGCTGCCCTTCACTGGCGTCCTCTGCAATCTTGGCCTGGTTTTTTTCGCTCCTTGCATGCTTAGCTGCCTGCCACATAGTTACTCAAGCAAGCAGTAATGTTAGAGGAGGCAGCGGCGGGGAGGAGGCAGAGGGGAGATGCCCTTATCTCAGCTCATCAAATATACAAGGTGGAGGGAGAAAATGGGGGCCAGGGAGGGGGGGCACATGAATTATTGAGACGACGGGAAAACAAAATACAGAACGGCAAAAAATAGCTGCCACTTGTGAAAGCGAGCGCAAAACTGGTGCGGGGGGGATGGGGGCGCCATGCTGCGTGCGGGCAATGAAGGTCACTGTGCCCTGGATGTGCAAACAGAAGCAAAGACACTGACCTGGCCTTAAAGGGGTTGTTCATCCTAAAATTTTTATCTTTCAAATCGAGAGACTTCAAGTACTTTGCAGCTGATGTACGTCCTGTAGGAAGTGGTGTATTCTTTCCAGTCTGACACAGTGCTCTCTGCTGCCACCTCTGTCTATGTCAGGAACTGTCCAGAGCAGTAGCAAATCCCCATAGAAAACCTCTCCTACTCTGGACAGTACCTGACATGGACAGAGGTGGCAGCAGAGAGCACTGTGTCAGACTGGGGAGAATACACCACTTCCTGCAGGACATACAGCAGTTGCTAAGTACTGGAAGACTGGCGATATTTTAATAGAAGCAAATTACAAATCTCTGGCACTTTCTGGCATGAAAGAAAATTTCTTTTGGTGAACAACCCCTTTAATACCCATCAGGTCTGTGCAGGTGGAGGGGACGGCTGAAGAGCGGGAAGGAACAGACCTCCAGGCTGCCGGGGGCGTCTATCAATTCCTTCCGGTTTGGGATTTGTTGTGAATCTGCAAATGTTTTATTTGCTGCCAAAACACAGAAAAACCAACAGTCTGTATTTTACCCAAAGGAGTTTATAGAGATCTGTAATATGGATCTCTCATCGCCCCACAGGAGTCGATATCCAGAGAAGGATTTTAGACTCTATTGAATTCTATTGAAACAAGGATCCATACACTGCATCTGTATTCTAGAAGAAAAGAGTCTACAAACCTGTATATCAGACGTCACTGCTGACGGACGGGAGCGCACAATACGGATGTGCTAGATTATATCAAATGAGACGTCAACTATGGTGGTGATGGGGGAACCTTAAATTCCCGTCATGCCTGGACCGACAAAGCTTTAGCTTTGGCTATCCAGGCATGATGGGAGTTGTAGTTTTGCAGTAGCTGGAAGGCCAAAGGTTCCCCATCAATGAACTATGGGGAAGCTGATGTAAAATCTAAGGCACCACATGACAACTGAAGGGCTTTTTATTGACGGTTCATCCTTAAAGGGAATGTGTCACCTAGATTTTCTTTTACTGATTAGAGTCAGATAGTGAAACTTGCTCTGTTAAATAAACTTCCCTTCATCCTCAGCGCTCCCTGCACTATAGGGAGATATCAGCAGGTTAGATACTTCTACTTATGGGGAAACTATCAGCAGATTAGAAGTATCTAACCTGCTAATATCTCCCTACAGTGCACTGGGGGCTGAGGATGAAGGCAAGTTTATTACCATCATCCTCAGCTCTGTTTCCATGATATTAGAAGTTTAATCCCTGTGCACTGGGGGCATGACTACCAATCTACCCCTGGCCGGCCCACCCCGTCTCTTTTAATAAGTAATGGCAGAGCCCCAGCCGCAACCGATTGGTGCATTGGTAGTTTTACCCCCACTGCACCAAAATGGCTTATTAGCATAGGAATTAAACAACTAATATCACGGAAATCAATCCCAAGCTTAAGCTAAGAAATTTCCCTCAATATCCACAAGTTACATGTTTCATCCTCAGCTCCCTGTGCTATATAGGACATATCAGCAGGTTACATGCTTCATCCTCAGCTCCCCTCTCTATAGGACATATCAGCAGGTTACATGCTTCATCCTCAGCTCCCCGTGCTCTATAGGACATATCAGCAGGTTACATGCTTCATCCTCAGCTCCCGGTGCTCTATAGGACATATCAGCAGGTTACATACTTCATCCTCAGTCCCCCCCCCCCTCTATAGGACATATCAGCAGGTTACATGCTTCATCCTCAGCTCCCCGTGCTCTATAGGATATATCAGCAGGTTACATGCTTCATCCTCAGCTCCCCGTGCACTATAGGACATATCAGTAGGTTACATGCTTCATCCTCAGCTCCCCTCTCTATAGGACATATCAGCAGGTTACATGCTTCATCCTCAGCTCCCGGTGCTCTATAGGACATATCAGCAGGATACATGCTTCATCCTCAGCTCCCGGTGCTCTATAGGACATATCAGCAGGTTACATGCTTCATCCTCAGCTCCCGGTGCTCTATAGGACATATCAGCAGGTTGCATGCTTCATCCTCAGCTCCCGGTGCTCTATAGGACATATCAGCAGGTTGCATGCTTCATCCTTAGCTCCCCTCTCTATAGGACATATCAGCAGGTTACATGCTTCATCCTCAGTTCTATGTGCCCTATAGGATATATCAGCAGGTTACATGCTTCATCCTCAGCTCCCCGTGCTCTATAGGACATATCAGCAGGTTACATGCTTCATCCTCAGCTCCCCGTGCTCTATAGGACATATCAGCAGGTTACATGCTTCATCCTCAGCTCCCCATGCTCTATAGGACATATCAGCAGGTTATATGCTTCATCCTCAGCTCCCCGTGCTCTATAGGACATATCAGCAGGTTACATGCTTCATCCTCAGCTCCCCATGCTCTATAGGACATATCAGCAGGTTATATGCTTCATCCTCAGCTCCCCTCTCTATAGGGAGATATTACAAGGTACTAGATACTTCTAACCTGCTGATAGTTTCCCCATAAGTATATCACTTTACTGGGGATGTGGTAATAGGGAGCCCTTCTGCCCCTTCACTCTGCTAATGGGTGGGTGTCCCAGAGATGGGGAAAACATAAGACAAAGCATGAGTATAGGAGGAAATGGCGGACAGGTGTAACAAGCCCCTGAGGCACAAGACAAACCGAACCTCAGGACTGAGAAGCTGCAGCTGTTGTTCGAACGAGACTTTAATCTGCGTCTGTAGAGGACGGATGATCAATGAACATTGGTGCATTTCTCCGGTCCCTCACAGTAATGAGTGGGTGTCAGGCTCCCATCTCCTCTGATATATGCAGCTTAAAATATGAAGTGTCTAGACGCCCCATACGACTCCCTGCGCCAGCGGCAAAAGAAAAGCGAGAAAAAAAAATCCAGAAAAAAGGGGAAAGTTTCAATTTGGGACTTTTGAAAGATTGGAAAATGATAGAAGAATCTATGAAGATGAATGGCTGTTTGCTGCTCGGCGACTCTAATAAATCAATCACACATTCTCATTTCAGCAGATTACTGCGGTAAGCGGAAAAAAATAACCGTCTCGCAACTCCCCGGAAAACGGCTGACGGCATCAACACCGGCGAGAGTCACTGACGGGCCGCCGAAACAAAGTGCAATTAGATCTGGGGGCCGGCCGCTGGAAAACAAACCCAACCAGGACGCTGTGAGCCGTCCGACATTAACAAAGGAGTCATTGGGACATCATACGTCTTTCACAGATCAGACCTATTATCCCGTGAGGTCTGACTGCTGAAGCCCCCAGTGACCACAGAGGTGCACGGCTGGGCCCCGTCTCCCCTCATTCCTGATCTGCTCCATAGAGAACATAGGGAATTCAGCGCCCACTTTCCTCACACAGAAGCAGTCAGCAGACTAGGTTACCAGCAGCCTTCTCTACTTTCCCCACTCTCTCAGCCGAAGCGAGCTAGCCTGTATACGCCACACCACAATTATGATAAAAAAGAAGTACGACTTTGAATGGATTTCCTTTAATAGTTCATTAAAAAAATTATTTCAAATCTACTGGTGCCAGAAAGTGCCAGAGATTGGTAATTTACTTCTATTAAAAAATCTGAGTTTTCTAGTACTTATCAGCAGCTGTATGTCCTGCAGGAAGTGGTGTATTCTATCCAGTCTGACACAGTGCTCTCTGCTGCCACCTCTGTCAATGTCAGGAACTGTCCAGAGCAGCAGCAAATCCCCATAGAAAACCTCTACAGTTCTGAACAGTTCCTGACATGGACAGCAGGTGGCAGCAGAGAGCACTGTGTCAGACTGGAGAGAATATACCACTTCCTGCAGGAAACACAGCAGCTGATAAGTACTGGAAGACTCAAGATTTTTTAATAGAAGTAAATTACACACTGCTCATGTGACGTTATCTACGCCACAGAGCGCTGTCTCTGTTCCTTTCTCTGTACACATTTATAGCATAGCCACAGGAAAAGTGGAAACCCAAAAAAAGAAGGGGGGGGGGGGCTTGACTGCTTTGGCAACCCCCACAGACATGAATGAAAAGAGAAACCCATATATCTGCAGCCCCCTGACTTGACATAGCAGTGCCCGGTACTGCAGTTCTGACCGGACAAACGCTGGGCTCTGTGTCTGGATAGATGGAATTGTGGCAATCAGATTGCAATGTGTGGACAGAGGAGCCCGTCGTCTGACATATCGCCCTGTAGTGGTGCAGATGGACCTGCAGCATCTCAGTTTTCATACTTGCCATCAATGAATTAAAGTATATTCTTTTTTTTATTTAGTGGAGTGAAAAAGCTAAAAAGAGCTACGACTTCTCACAGCTGAGGGTTCGGTACAGTGTAGGATACTACAAGAGAGTAACTAGACATGATGCTTAGAGGGTGACTGACCTGCCACAAATGATTCTATTGTCTAATATCTGCAAATGTCCGCCATGGTGGATGTCTACCATGGCGGAGAACATCACTTGCTATTACATATCAGATTGCAGAGATTCTAGGATATCACTGGCCAGGCATGATGGGAATTGTAGTTTTGCAACAGCTGTAGGGTGGAAGGTTCCCCATCCCTTCCCTAGATCTACCTGCACACACAATACTATTGTTCAGTATTAGTATGGAATCAGTCAGCATGGGCGCTCTCATCTCAGGTCTGATAACAGGGGGGGGGGGGGGTCATGATGTCAAAGAAATAGAAGTAAAACAGCGGTCTGCAACCAGAGGGCCTCTAGCTGTGTAACTACAACATCCAAACTGTGGCTGCCAAAGCTTGCTGGGAGTTGTAGTCTCAGGACAGCTGGCAGATAACTAAGTATAGACCACAGTGATAGGGAGTGCGAGTACAGCAGCCCCATGTAGATAAAGCAGGACAGTACCCTCATCTCACCTTATTGGACCACTTATACGCCTGGAGCAGCTGGCTGTACAGCGGGGTCTTGTCGTGGACAGGGTCCAGGCTCAGCAAGCCGCTGTTATGGAGGGGGTGGTTCTCAGATGGTTTCCCAACCAAGTTGCTGAGACGTTCCAGTTCACTGAAAGGGAAAAAAAAAAAAAAAAAAAAGTGAAAAATATTAACACCACAACTCCCAGCATGTCCTGACAGCCTGTACTATCATGTAAATAGAGGGGAAATATAAACGGGAGAGCAGGGTTCATCATCCGATATGATACTACAATTCCCAGCATGTCCTGACAGTTACAGGTAGAGAATGCAGCGTGCCGAGTGGTGTTACAGGTAGAGAATACAGCGTGCTGTGTGGTGTTACAGGTAGAGAATACACTGTGCTGTGTGGTGTTACAGGTAGAGAATACACTGTGCTGTGTGGTGTTACAGGTAGAAAATACAGCGCTGTGTGGTGTTACAGGTAGAGAATACAGTGCTGTGTGGTGTTACAGGTAGAGAATACAGCGTGCTGTTACAGGTAGAGAACACAGTGCTGTTACAGGTAGAGAATACAGTGTGCTGTTACAGGTAGAGAATACAGTGTGCTGTTACAGGTAGAGAATACAGTGTGCTGTTACAGGTAGAGAATACAGTGTGCTGTTACAGGTAGAGAATACAGTGTGCTGTTACAGGTAGTATGTAAGACAGAACGGCTGGATCCAGACCTATTGTGCCACTTGATCCTCTATGAAATCCCAAGCGCAGGTGAGTGGTTACCACAGTCCGCGATAGACACAGAAGAGATGGACCATCAATTCAGGAGCGCAAATACTTTAATTTATAATCACAACGCGTTTTGGCACCCACATATAAGGGAGCCTTTCTATAGCAGGTCATAAAGTACTTTGTTATGGCATGCTTGGGAAAGGCTCCCTTATATGTAGGTGCCGAAACGCAGTCTAGATGTTCTGCAACACATTTGGGTGGGGAGAAAAACGCTGAGGAAACGCAATGCATTCTGGAACCTGTAGTACTATGTACAACTGCTCAGCCAGGAAGTACAGCCACACAATACAGAACAAAGACCCCAAAACTAAGTTAGACAGGTAAGCAATGCTATTTGCTGCTGCAGAAGTTTTTTTTTTTTTACCTCTACCCGGAGTTCCCCTTTAACAGATTGTACCTTGACATGATGAAGGAAAAGGGGACAGGTAGGAGAGCAGGAACCTTCATCAATTATAACACTACAACTCCCAGCACGTCCTGACATCCTGCACCATCATGTAACAAGGGGGGGGGGGGGGGGAGTGATAAATAGGAGAGCAGGGTCCGTTATGTTACGACTCCCAGCATGATCTGACAGCCCGTACCATGGCGTGATGGGGGAAATAAAAAGCAGCACAGAGTACTTCAGAAGTGCACTGTGAAAGACTATGGCCAGAGCTTTGATATGCCGACAGACAGCAGTGCCCAGCATCAGCATGCCAACCAGCTAATGTTAGTACCAGAGCCAGCACCAGGTCAGTGACAGTCAATGCTGGGGCTACGGGCACACTAACTGCCAGGACCCACACAGATGCTGCAGGACAGGACTGCTCATAGTGACACACTGCAACACACAGGCAGAGATCTGGCCACTCTCTAGTCATCATCTGTGGCAGCCATGAAAGCTTTCACTTTACCACAGAAGTATAACACATTAAAGCTGAGCTCTGATTGGTTGCTTAGCCTGCTTTTCTAATGACAGCCAATCACAGCACAGCTTTCACTTTACCACAGCAGTATAACACATTAAAGCTGAGCTCTGATTGGTTGCTTAGCCTTTTACCCTGACAGCCAATCACAGCGGTGTAACACATTATAGCTGAGCTCTGATTGGTTGCTTAGCCTGTTTTTCTCCTGACAGCCAATCACAGCGCAGCCTTCACTTTACCACAGCAGTGTAACACATTATAGCTGAGCTCTGATTGGTTGCTTAGTCGGCGTCTCTTCTGACAGCCAATCACAGCGCAGCCTTCACTTTACCACAACAGTGTAACACATCACAGCTTAGCTCTGATTGGTGGTTTAGCCTGCTTTTCTCCTGACAGCCAATCACAGCGTAGCCTTCACTTTACCACAGCTGTGTAACACATCACAGCTGAGCTCTGATTGGTTGCTTAGCCTGCTTTTCTCCTGACAGCCAATCACAGCGCAGCTTTCACTTTACCACAGCAGTGTAACACATTATAGCTGAGCTCTGGTTGGTTGTCACGGACAACAGTGTCACTCATAGACTACAATCGCTGACAGGACCCGCTGGGTCTTGTAGTGCCACCACCTCCAGCCCTCCCTCCTCCTTTCCGTACTTGAGGTCCCGGTTGACGGAGTGCAGGTTGTCCTGGAACTCGCTGATGAATGCTCGCTCCCGGGCCTCCTGGCTCTCCTTGTTCTTCATGCCATCTTTCAGGCAATCAAAGACCCGTGTGACGCTGGAGCGCAGGGCCTGGATGGAGTGAATGGCCTGGGAGAAGGCCTCCAGGTTCACCCCCACATTCATCGGGTCCGCCATCACCCCGTACAGCCGGAGGAACCGTCCCTGGGTGATGACGTCACCGGCGCGCACAGGACGCCGGGAGTTGTAGTGAGCGATGCCTTGTGAGTCACGTGGCCGAGTAACTTCTGACCGGTTACTCAGTATACATATTACATAGTCATTCAGGGGTCTGGGAAAGCTGGGGGGCAACCAAGATAGTCTGAGGGCAGCAGATGGTGAGCACTCAGGAGCCCAGGAAAGCTGGCTTATGTATGCTCTTAGTCTACCTCCATATTCATCCAGCTTTCCCAGGTTCCTGAATGACTGGCCCGCCTTGTTACAGTGTGTGTGGATGTGTTGGCTCAGACAGTCAGGAGCCCAGGAAGGCAGGGTGACGTAGTAGTGGTCACCCACATATATGGAGCTCCCCTTTAAGGCTCATCTCTGCTTGCTGTCAGTGAATAGAAAGTCTTGTGTGTCCTGACCTTAGGACGTGTTCACACTTCTGTCATATAGCGTGCAGCGGACGGACCCCGGGATGGGTCACTGGGATCCGCCACTATAATGGTGTGAACAGAGCCCAATGCTTCTCACAGCTGAGGATTCGTTACATGTGATCCTGCCGTACAGCACTGTGCTCATAGTATGCCACAATGTATCAGCGGGATGAACACAATTGTGAGAAAGCTGTCAGGACATGATGGGAGTTGTAGTTCTGGAGCCGCTGGGGAGCTACAGGTTGGGGATCACTTCATTAGACGGCCATTGCTGCCATGGCATGGTGGGAGTTGTAGTTCTGGAGCCGCTGGGGAGCTACAGGTTGGGGATGAGTTCATTAGACGGCCATTGCTGCCATGGCATGGTGGGAGTTGTAGTTCTGGAGCCGCTGGGGAGCTACAGGTTGGGGATCACTTCATTAGACGGCCATTGCTGCCATGGCATGGTGGGAGTTGTAGTTCTGGAGCCGCTGGGGAGCTACAGGTTGGGGATCACTTCATTAGACGGCCATTGCTGCCATGGCATGGTGGGAGTTGTAGTTCTGGAGCCGCTGGGGAGCTACAGGTTGGGGATCACTTCATTAGACGGCCATTGCTGCCATGGCATGGTGGGAGTTGTAGTTCTGGAGCCGCTGGGGAGCTACAGGTTGGGGATGAGTTCATTAGACGGCCATTGCTGCCATGGCATGGTGGGAGTTGTAGTTCTGGAGCCGCTGGGGAGCTACAGGTTGGGGATGAGTTCATTAGACGGCCATTGCTGCCATGGCATGGTGGGAGTTGTAGTTCTGGAGCCGCTGGGGAGCTACAGGTTGGGGATCACTTCATTAGACGGCCATTGCTGCCATGGCATGGTGGGAGTTGTAGTTCTGGAGCCGCTGGGGAGCTACAGGTTGGGGATCACTTCATTAGACGGCCATTGCTGCCATGGCATGGTGGGAGATCACATCACTAGCCGGATGCTGTTGGACCATGATGGGAGTTGTAGTTTTCTAACATCTAGATCACAGGTGCCAAAGTTGCGCCCCTCCAGCTGTTACCAAACTACCAATTTCCATCATCCCTGGAGAGCTAAAGCTTTGTCCAGGCATGATGGGAGTTGTAGTTTTGCAAGGGATGAAGCAACGCGAGTTTGATCGCCCTGATCTCACTTTGAGTCTCACTTTGGCTAACCCTGCATAGTCAGCCTTTGGCTGTCAGGGCATGATGGGAGTTGTAATTTTCTAATAGCTGGAGAGCTTTCGGTTTGGGAATGCTGCACTACATGGACTTTAGCAGTCAGGGCATGATGGGAGTTGTAGTTTTCTAATAGCTGGAGAACACTGGCCTAGATGACGGCTGGCAGTGGAGCGGCGCAGGCTGACCCGGCATCATCGCTCGTGGTCACTTTGGCGCAGTGTGGAGTCAGTTCCTTCTCTCATATTGATTCTCTTCACTGTCTGCAGATACATCAAGCGCTGACTGCAAGGAGCGAGGTCACCGTCCGTGTAGCTGGTCGCCTGGAGGATGGAGGTGTGAGTAATGTTACATTGGAAGGATGCAGGGTGTGCTGAAGTGTGAGGGACTGTGGCATGGCAGGGTGGGCACTATGACTGGGGGGGGGGGGGGGGGTTCACCCCATACACTCTATATATCCTGTGAGGTGTGATGTCACATTGTAGGAAACTATACTGCCCCTTGTGGACACCCCCTCAATGACCAGGTGCGCTCCAGTTCTGCAGCTTTCTCTTTCACTTCCTCACAACTTCAAGGAGGATGTGGAGACTTGGGGGGAGTTGAGGTTAGGAGTAGTAGGAGTCTAAGAGGCTGGAGTAAGAGGAGTCGGGGGGGGGGGGGGGGCAGGCGTAGGAGGAGTTGGGGGGAAGAAGGTGGATGAGGAGGAGTCAGGAGGGCAGGAGTAGGAAGAGGGGGGGGGATCAGCAGGATTAGCAGGAGGAGAAGGAGGCTTGGGGGCACCAGGGAGAGGCTAGGGGGCAGGAGGAGGAGGCTGGGAGAAGCAGTGGGAGACTGGGGGGCAGTAGGGAGGCTGAGGGTCAGCAGGAGGAGGCTGAGGGTCAGCTAGGGGAGGCTGAGGGTCAGCAGGAGGAGTCTGAGGGGCAGCAGGAGGATAAGGAAGAGGCTGGAGGGCAGGAGACTTGGGAGCAGCAGGGGGACTGGGGGGCAGCAGGAGGAGTCTGAGGGGCAGAAGGAGGATGAGGAGGAGGCTGGGGGGCAGGAGGAGAAATAGACTTGGGAGCAGCAGGGGGACTGGGGGGCAGCAGGAGGAGTCTGAGGGGCAGAAGGAGGATGAGGAGGAGGCTAGGGGGCAGGAGGAGAGATAGACTTGGGAGCAGCAGGGGGAGGCTGAAGGGCAGCAGGAGGATGAGGAGTAACCTGGGGGGCAAGATGAGGAGGAGGCTGGGGGGCAGCAGGGAGGAGGCTGAAGGGCAGCAGGAGGTTGAGGAGGAGGCTGGGGGGGGGGCAGAAGGAGAAGGAGGCTTGAGGGGAACAGTGGGAGGCTGAGGGGCAGCAGGAGGATGAGGAGGAGGCTGAGGGCAGTAGGAGGCTGAGGGCAGTAGGAAGATGAGGAGGAAGCTGGGGGCAGAAGGAGAAGGAGGCTTGGGGGCAGCAGGGAGGAGGCTTGGGGGCAGCAGGGAGGAGGCTGGGGGCAGCAGGAGGATGAGGAGGAGGCTGAGGGCAGTAGGAGGATGAGGAGGAAGCTGGGGGCAGAAGGAGAAGGAGGCTTGGGGGCAGCAGGGGGAGGCTGAGGGGCAGCAGGAGGATGAGGAGGAGGCTGGGGGGCAGAAGGAGTAGGAGGCTTAGGGGCAGTAGGGAGGAGGCTGGGGGCAGCAGGAGGATGAGGAGAGGCTGGGGGGCAGCATGAAGTTGAGGGGAAGGTTGGGGGGCAGCAGGAGCATGAGGAGGAGTCTGAGGGGCGGCTAAGGGTGGCTGGGGGGAAGCAGCAAGATGAGGAGGAGGCTGGGGGGCAGCAAGATGAGGAGGAGGCTGGGAGGCAGCAAGATGAGGAGGAGGCTGGGGGGCAGCAAGAGGCGGCCGGAGGGGGGGGGGATTATTCTATCTTCTCCTTGTCCATTTTTCTCCTGTAACTTTCCAATAAAGAGAAGATCGATTTGCTTTTCATAAGTGGCTGCTGTGAAGTTCCAGCTTTCCATGTTGTTGGTTCAGCAGAAACTTCTGCTCTCCATCTCCGTCTGTCCGCTGCTTTAAATATTCTCATAGATGGATGATCCGCCAGAGGAAATTAACCCCTGCCGCTCCTGAGCATTGTGTACCAGCCCATAGAGTATAACCTCCATGTGAGGTCATGTGACACTATTTACCTGTCACCGCCCTGCGGGGTCCTCTGAGAGATCTATGAGAAGGGTCTCTACTCTTATCAGGAAACTTTGTAGATTTTTCTATAACTGATCAACAATGCAGAATATTTTACAATCAGTGGTTGTTCAGGTCCCATTAATGCTGAAATAGAGGAACATTGTAACAAATCCATGAAATATAACATTCTACCTGCGCCTTCCTAATCACCTAACAGTGATCACGGTTTCATCTTCACTAATGTAAACTTTTTACTCATCTTAAAGCAATCTACAAAGCCTGGTATAGAGGAGACCCACTGGCTTATGGGACCGTACAGTGTAAGCTCTGCTGCAGTGCATTGGGGAAGATATAGGGATTGTGATTATATGGCATATGAAATAACTGTCCGGAACAAAGTCCATTGCGTTAGAGAAAGTCGCCTAAACATCTTCACAACTATGAACCAGAAGAACTATTAATGCAGCTTAATGGGGTACTCCAGCGAAAATCTTTTTCTTTAAAATCAACTGGTGTCAGAAAATTATATAGATTTATAATTTATTTCTATTAGAAAATATCAAGTCTTCCCATACTTATGAGCTGCTTTATGTCCTGCAGGAAATTTTTATTTTAGTTTTATTTTTTATGTTTCTATTTTCAGTCTGACACAGTGCTCTCTGCTGCCACCTCTGGCTGAGACAGGAACAGTCCAGAGCAAGAGAGGTTTTCTATGGGGATTCATAGAAAACCATGACAGAGTTCCTGTCTCGGCCAGAGATGTCAGCAAAGAACACTGTGTCAGACTGAAAATAAAACTACATTTCCTGCAGGACATACAGCAGGTAATAAGTATAGGAAGACTTGAGTTTTTTTAATAGAAGTAAATTACAAATCTATATTACATTCTGACAGCAGTTAAAGGAGAAGTTCGTCAAAAAATTTTGTGTTGCCCCCCCCAAAAGTTATACAAATCCCCAATATACACTTATTACGGGAAATACTTAAAGTGCTTTTTTCCCTGCACGTACTACTGCATCAAGGCTTCACTTCCTGGATAACATGGTGATGTCACTTCCTGGATAACATGGTGATGTCACTTCCTGGATAACATGGTGATGTCACTTCCTGGATAACATGGTGATGTCACGACCCGACTTCAAGAGCTGTGCGGGCTGTGGCTGCTGGAGAGGATGATTAATTTGAAAGAAAAAGATTTTCGCTGGACAACTTCTTTAAAGTACAAACATCTCAATCTTGACCTACTCAATATGCAATAAGATCCTGAGTTACATCCTGTATTATACTCCAGAGCTGCTCTCACTATTCTGCTGGTGGAGTCACTGTGTACATACATTACATTACTGATCCTTTATTATACTCCAGAGCTGCACTCACTATTTTGCTGGTGGGGTCACTGTGTATATACATTACTGATCCTGAGTTACATCCTGTATTATACTGCAGAGCTGCACTCACTATTCTGCTGGTGGAGTCACTATGTACATACATTACTGATCCTGTATTTCATCCTGTATTATACTCCAGAGCTGCACTCACTATTCTGCTGGTGGGGTCACTGTGTACATTCATTACATTACTGATCCTGAGTTACATCCTGTATTATACTCCGGAGCTGCAATCACTATTCTGCTGGTGGGGTCACTGTGTACATACATTACATTACTGATCCTGAGTTACATCCTGTATTATACTCCAGAGCTGCACTCACTATTCTGCTGGTGGGGTCACTGTGTACATACATTACTGATCCTGAGTTACATCCTATATTATACTCCAGAGCTGCAATCACTATTCTGCTGTTGGGGTCACTGTGTACATACATTACATTAATGATCCAGAGTTACATCGTATATTATACCCCAGAGCTGCGCTCACTATTCTGCTGGTGGGGTCACTGTGTACATACATTACTGATCCTGAGTTACATCCTGTATTATACTCCGGAGCTGCAATCACTATTCTGCTGGTGGGGTCACTGTGTACATATATTACATTACTGATCCTGAGTTACATCCTGTATTATACTCCGGAGCTGCAATCACTATTCTGCTGGTGGGGTCACTGTGTACATACATTACTGATCCTGAGTTACATTCTGTATTATACCCCAGAGCTGCACTCACTATTCTGCTGGTGGGGTCACTGTGTACATACATTACATTACTGATCCTGAGTTGTATTATACTCCAGAGCTGCACTCTCTATTTTAATGGCTTCTGTAATAACATCTCCCAGTAACCCCTGCTGCTTCAGTGTCTGTACAGCGCCGGCTCTATTGACTTGTATTGTGGCGGTTGTCTCTGTGGCCGTACGTTGCTCAGTCATATATTAGGGGGATCTGTGAGAATATCTTGTTGTTCTGTTAATCTCAGGGAATGTGTTGTGACAGGATGGCAGCCCTGTGCGGCAGGAGTTTGCTGTATTAATGAATTATAGGCTGTCGTGCTCGCCTGTCACTGACTGACAGCTGCCTCCCCATGCACAGTGGTAAAAGCTGTCAGTCAGTACGGGGAGCCCACATCTTGTTATTACATCGGCTCCTCCTGCTCACAGCTAAACCAAGTTATTATCAAGTAACCAATTCTATGCAACCAGGCAAACAGCCCCCCATATCTCAGCTTCCAGGCCCCCTGTGTGCCATGGAGGGGAGTATTAGCTGCAGTCACGTTTCCAGCGACTCCTCCACCTGCGTCTCCTCCTATCTCTCCCTAGTTAATCTTATTTATTCCTGTCAACAATCAAAATTGAAAATCAAAGTCAATTGGAAAAATCCGACTAGGGCCAATTCATGTTGTGAGTCCTCACAAATCACGGACAGGCCACATCCGTCTTCTACAAGGTCACACCCCATTAGTTTAATTGACGTGTCTTATTCTAGAAGCATAAATCTTTTTACTTCACAAAAGTAAAGGACTACGAGCAATTGTATCATCTACTTCATCAGCCACAAACTAATCACCAAGAGATCAGGATGAACATACAGCATCCTCATCAGATAGACCTGCTGTGCACAAGCTGAAGGGATACATACAGATATACCTTCACATCACAGTAAACAGTAGACAGTCTCTAGACACTATTATAATGCTGCTGTACAAGAAAATAACTATATAATACTGCCAACTATATACAAAAATATACCTACTATAATACTGCTCCTATATACAGGAATATAACTATTATAATACTGCTCCTATATACAGGGATATAACCACTATAATACTGCTCCTATATACAGGAATATAACTACTATAATACTGCTCCTATATACAGGAATATAACTACTATAATGCGGTTCAGGGAAGAAACAGAGTGCTGCACATCACACCTATGGCTGATACTAGTGCCGCTAGGCTAAATAAAAAACACATCAGAATTTTGTGTATGAATTGATCAAGCCATACTGCCCCATGTACCTCGTGCCGGTATCTGATACACATGGGTCCCTACACTAAGTCCACACCGTGCCAGTCAGTGGCCACCAACCCCGCAGGCGTGCACAGCCAGGGAACGGGGGCCATGGGACGGCCCTGCGACCCCCATGCCACAGGACCAGACCCAAAAACACCACACCAGAACCCGGCCAGCACCGCCGGCGGAGAAGGTCGCCCCCAAGCAGCACAAGTCTGGATAAGGTATTGCGCTCACCATAGCTGCAGCAAACAGAATGGGAAAAAACAGGAGGGATTAAAACCATGTGCACTCAGGTGTCTCCTGCTAATTGCGGTCATGTGGGTCTCACCAGGAGGAGTGCAATACACGGAGAAAAGAGAGAAACAAAATGCGGTTCAGGGAAGAAACAGAGTGCTGCACATCACACCTATGGCTGATACTAGTGCCGCTTGGCTAAATAAAAACACATCAGAATTTTGTGTATGAATTGATCAAGCCATACTGCCCCATGTACCTCGTGCCGGTATCTGATACACATGGGTCCCTACACTAAGTCCACACCGTGCCAGTCAGTGGCCACCAACCCCGCAGGCGTGCACAGCCAGGGAACGGGGGCCATGGGACGGCCCTGCGACCCCCATGCCACAGGACCAGACCCAAAAACACCACACCAGAACCCGGCCAGCACCGCCGGCGGAGAAGGTCGCACCCAAGCAGCACAAGTCTGGATAAGGTATTGCGCTCACCATAGCTGCAGCAAACAGAATGGGAAAAAACAGGAGGGATTAAAACCATGTGCACTCAGGTGTCTCCTGCTAATTGCGGTCATGTGGGTCTCACCAGGAGGAGTGCAATACACGGAGAAAAGAGAGAAACAAAATGCGGTTCAGGGAAGAAACAGAGTGCTGCACCTCACACCTATGGCTGATACTAGTGCCGCTTGGCTAAATAAAAAACACATCAGAATTTTGTGTATGAATTGATCAAGCCATACTGCCCCATGTACCTCGTGCCGGTATCTGATACACATGGGTCCCTACACTAAGTCCACACCGTGCCAGTCAGTGGCCACCAACCCCGCAGGCGTGCACAGCCAGGGAACGGGGGCCATGGGACGGCCCTGCGACCCCCATGCCACAGGACCAGACCCAAAAACACCACACCAGAACCCGGCCAGCACCGCCGGCGGAGAAGGTCGCCCCCAAGCAGCACAAGTCTGGTGGCCACTGACTGGCACGGTGTGGACTTAGTGTAGGGACCCATGTGTATCAGATACCGGCACGAGGTACATGGGGCAGTATGGCTTGATCAATTCATACACAAAATTCTGATGTGTTTTTTATTTAGCCAAGCGGCACTAGTATCAGCCATAGGTGTGATGTGCAGCACTCTGTTTCTTCCCTGAGCCACATTTTGTTTCTCTCTTTTCTCCGTGTTTTGCACTCCTCCTGGTGAGACCCACATGACCGCAATTAGCAGGAGACACCTGAGTGCACATGGTTTTAATCCCTCCTGTTTTTTTCCCATTCTGTTTGCTGCAGCTATGGTGAGCGCAATACCTTATCCAGACTTGTGCTGCTTGGGGGCGACCTTCTCCGCCGGCGGTGCTGGCCGGGTTCTGGTGTGGTGTTTTTGGGTCTGGTCCTGTGGCATGGGGGTCGCAGGGCCGTCCCATGGCCCCCGTTCCCTGGCTGTGCACGCCTGCGGGGTTGGTGGCCACTGACTGGCACGGTGTGGACTTAGTGTAGGGACCCATGTGTATCAGATACCGGCACGAGGTACATGGGGCAGTATGGCTTGATCAATTCATACACAAAATTCTGATGTGTTTTTTATTTAGCCAAGCGGCACTAGTATCAGCCATAGGTGTGATGTGCAGCACTCTGTTTCTTCCCTGAGCCACATTTTGTTTCTCTCTTTTCTCCGTGTTTTGCACTCCTCCTGGTGAGACCCACATGACCGCAATTAGCAGGAGACACCTGAGTGCACATGGTTTTAATCCCTCCTGTTTTTTTCCCATTCTGTTTGCTGCAGCTATGGTGAGCGCAATACCTTATCCAGACTTGTGCTGCTTGGGGGCGACCTTCTCCGCCGGCGGTGCTGGCCGGGTTCTGGTGTGGTGTTTTTGGGTCTGGTCCTGTGGCATGGGGGTCGCAGGGCCGTCCCATGGCCCCCGTTCCCTGGCTGTGCACGCCTGCGGGGTTGGTGGCCACTGACTGGCACGGTGTGGACTTAGTGTAGGGACCCATGTGTATCAGATACCGGCACGAGGTACATGGGGCAGTATGGCTTGATCAATTCATACACAAAATTCTGATGTGTTTTTTATTTAGCCAAGCGGCACTAGTATCAGCCATAGGTGTGATGTGCAGCACTCTGTTTCTTCCCTGAACCGCATTTTGTTTCTCTCTTTTCTCCGTGTATTGCACTCCTCCTGGTGAGACCCACATGACCGCAATTAGCAGGAGACACCTGAGTGCACATGGTTTTAATCCCTCCTGTTTTTTTCCCATTCGGTTTGCTGCAGCTATGGTGAGCGCAATACCTTATCCAGACTTGTGCTGCTTGGGGGCGACCTTCTCCGCCGGCGGTGCTGGCCGGGTTCTGGTGTGGTGTTTTTGGGTCTGGTCCTGTGGCATGGGGGTCGCAGGGCCGTCCCATGGCCCCCGTTCCCTGGCTGTGCACGCCTGCGGGGTTGGTGGCCACTGACTGGCACGGTGTGGACTTAGTGTAGGGACCCATGTGTATCAGATACCGGCACGAGGTACATGGGGCAGTATGGCTTGATCAATTCATACACAAAATTCTGATGTGTTTTTTATTTAGCCAAGCGGCACTAGTATCAGCCATAGGTGTGATGTGCAGCACTCTGTTTCTTCCCTGAGCCACATAACTACTATAATACTGCTCCTATATACAGGGATATAACTACTATAATACTGCTCCTATATACAGGAATATAACTACTATAATACTGCTCCTATATACAGGAATATTACTACTATAATACTGCTTCTATATACAGGAATATAACTACTATAATACTGCTCCTATATACAGGAATATAACTACTATAATACTGCTCCTATATACAGGAATATAACTACTATAATACTGCTCCTATATACAGGAATATAACTACTATAATACTACCTCCTTTATACAAGAATATAACTACTATATATAACTCCCATTCTGTTTGCCGCAGCTATGGTGAGTGTAATTCCTTATCCAGACTTGTGCTGCTTGGGGGCGACCTTCTCCGCCGGCGGTGCTGGCCGGGTTCTGGTGTGGTGTTTTTGGGTCTGGTCCTGTGGCATGGGGGTCGCAGGGCCGTCCCATGGCCCCCGTTCCCTGACTGTGCACGCCTGCGGGGTTGGTGGCCACTGACTGGCACGGTGTGGACTTAGTGTAGGGACCCATGTGTATCAGATACCTGCACGAGGTACATGGGGCAGTATGGCTTGATCAATTCATACACAAAATTCTGATGTGTTTTTTATTTAGCCTAGCGGCACTAGTATCAGCCATAGGTGTGATGTGCAGCACTCTGTTTCTTCCCTGAACCGCATTTTGTTTCTCTCTTTTCTCCGTGTTTTGCACTCCTCCTGGTGAGACCCACATGACCGCAATTAGCAGGAGACACCTGAGTGCACATGGTTTTAATCCCTCCTGTTTTTTCCCATTTTGTTTGCTGCAGCTATGGTGAGCGCAATACCTTATCCAGACTTGTGCTGCTTGGGAGCGACCTTCTCCGCCGGCGGTGCTGGCCGGGTTCTGGTGTGGTGTTTTTGGGTCTGGTCCTGTGGCATGGGGGTCGCAGGGCCGTCCCATGGCCCCCGTTCCCTGAACCGCATGTACCTCGTGCCGGTATCTGATACACATGGGTCCCTACACTAAGTCCACACCGTGCCAGTCAGTGGCCACCAACCCCGCAGGCGTGCACAGCCAGGGAACGGGGGCCATGGGACGGCCCTGCGACCCCCATGCCACAGGACCAGACCCAAAAACACCACACCAGAACCCGGCCAGCACCGCCGGCGGAGAAGGTCGCCCCCAAGCAGCACAAGTCTGGATAAGGAATTACACTCACCATAGCTGCAGCAAACAGAATGGGAAAAAACAGGAGGGATTAAAACCATGTGCACTCAGGTGTCTCCTGCTAATTGCGGTCATGTGGGTCTCACCAGGAGGAGTGCAATACACGGAGAAAAGAGAAACAAAATGCGGTTCAGGGAAGAAACAGAGTGCTGCACCTCACACCTATGGCTGATACTAGTGCCGCTTGGCTAAATAAAAAACACATCAGAATTTTGTGTATGAATTGATCAAGCCATACTGCCCCATGTACCTCGTGCCGGTATCTGATACACATGGGTCCCTACACTAAGTCCACACCGTGCCAGTCAGTGGCCACCAACCCTGCAGGCGTGCACAGCCAGGGAACGGGGGCCATGGGACGGCCCTGCGACCCCCATGCCACAGGACCAGACCCAAAAACACCACACCAGAACCCGGCCAGCACCGGTGTGTTTTTTATTTAGCCTAGCGGCACTAGTATCAGCCATAGGTGTGAGGTGCAGCACTCTTTTTCTTCCCTGAACCGCATTTTGTTTCTCTTTTCTCCGTGTATTGCACTCCTCCTGGTGAGACCCACATGACCGCAATTAGCAGGAGACACCTGAGTGCACATAGTTTTAATCCCTCCTGTTTTTTCCCATTCTGTTTGCTGCAGCTACGGTGAGTGTAATTCCTTATCCAGACTTGTGCTGCTTGGGGGCGACCTTCTCCGCCGGCGGTGCTGGCCGGGTTCTGGTGTGGTGTTTTTGGGTCTGGTCCTGTGGCATGGGGGTCGCAGGGCCGTCCCATGGCCCCCGTTCCCTGACTGTGCGCGCCTGCGGGGTTGGTGGCCACTGACTGGCACGGTGTGGACTTAGTGTAGGGACCCATGTGTATCAGATACCGGCACGAGGTACATGGGGCAGTATGGCTTGATCAATTCATACACTAAATTCTGATGTGTTTTTTATTTAGCCTAGGGGCACTAGTATCAGCCATAGGTGTGAGGTGCAGCACTCTTTTTTCTTCCCTGAACCATAACTACTATAATACTGCTTCTATATACAGGAATATACCTACTATAATACTGCCCCCTATATACAGGAATATAACTACTATAATACTGCTCCTATATACAGGGATATAACTACTATAATACTGCCCCCTATATACAGGAATATACTACTATAACACTGCTCCTATATACAGGGATATAACTACTATAATACTGCTCCTATATACAGGGATATAACTACTGTAATACTGCCTCCTATATACAGGAATATAACTACTATAATACTGCTCCTATATACAGGGATATACTACTATAATACTGCTCCTATATACAGGAATATAACTACTATAATACTGCTCCTATATACAGGGATATAACTACTATAATACCGCCCCCTATATACAGGAATATAACTACTATAATACTGCTCCCTATATACAGGGATATAACTACTATAATACTGCTCCTATATACAGGAATATAACTACTATAATACTGCTCCCTATATACAGGGATATAACTACTATAATACTGCTCCTATATACAAGAATATAACTACTATAATACTGCTCCTATATACAGGGATATAACTACTATAATACTGCTCCTATATACAGGAATATAACTACTATAATACTGCTCCCTATATACAGGGATATAACTACTATAATACTGCTCCTATATACAAGAATATAACTACTATAATACTGCTCCTATATACAGGGATATACTACTATAATACTGCTCCCTATATACAGGGATATAACTACTATAATACTGCTCCTATATACAAGAATATAACTACTATAATACTGCCCCTATATACAGGGATATAACTACTATAATACTGCTCCTATATACAGGAATATAACTACTATAATACTGCTCCTATATACAGGGATATAACTACTATAATACTGCCCCTATATACAGGAATATACTACTATAATACTGCTCCTATATACAAGCAGATGAGAATAACAGTGTGGAGCAGACACTTTGACCAATGATGCTAGAATAGAAGTGTTATTGGATTAGGAATACCCCAGGAGCAGCCCTCTCCCAGTATACTGTGTCATCCTCCCAGCACCAGGCTCTGACTTCCAGACATAAATGAAGTTAATCTGATAACTATTGGTATTTTCTGTAGATTTACAGGAAGGTTTATATCCAGTACACACAAGGAGCAGATAGTTCTAGACCCGGACGGTCTGTGACATTATACATAACTGAATGTGCTTCATATCTGAGGTCAAGGAATAAAACAGGACGCCCGCCAGTCCTGAGCTAGTGCAATCCGTACTGCATACATCATTATATACAGTATATACCTAGGTTATACCAGCTGTACATATAGAATTATATACAGTATATACCCAGGTTATACCTGCTATACATATATAATTATATACAGTATATACCCAGGTTATACCAGCTGTACATATATAATTATATACAGGAGATACCCAGGTTACACCGGCTGTACATATATAATTATATACAGTATATACCCAGGTTATACCAGCTGTACATATATAATTATATACAGTATATACCCAGGTTATACCTGCTATACATATATAATTATATACAGTATATACCCAGGTTATACCAGCTGTACATATATAATTATATACAGTATATACCCAGGTTATACCTGCTATACATATATAATTATATACAGTATATACCCAGGTTATACCAGCTGTACATATATAATTATATACAGGAGATACCCAGGTTACACCGGCTGTACATATATAATTATATACAGTATATACCCAGGTTATACCAGCTGTACATATATAATTATATACAGTATATACTCCAGGTTATACCAGCTGTACATATATAATTATGTACAGTATATACCCAGGTTATACCAGCTGTACATATATAATTATATACAGTATATACCCAGGTTATACCTGCTATACATAAATAATTATATACAGTATATACCCAGGTTATACCAGCTGTACATATATAATTATATACAGTATATACCCAGGTTATACCTGCTATACATATATAATTATATACAGTATATACCCAGGTTATACCAGCTGTACATATATAATTATATACAGGAGATACCCAGGTTATACCAGCTGTACATATATAATTATGTACAGTATATTCCCATGTTATAGAGGCTGTACATATATAATTATGTACAGTATATTCCCATGTTATAGAGGCTGTACATATATTCCCAGATTATAGCAGCTGTACATATATACCCAGGTATTAGCAGCTGTACAGACCTAACCAGGTTATTCCAGCTGTACATATATTCCCAAATTATAGCAGCTGTACATTTATACCCAGGTTATACCAGCTCTACATATATACCCAGGTTATACCAGCTGTACATATATTCCCAGATTATAGCAGCTGTACACTTATACCCAGGTTATACCAGCTGTATATATGTTCCCAGATTATAGCAGCTGTACATATATACCCAGGTTATACCAGCTGTACATATATAATTATGTACAGTATATACCCAGGTTATACCAGCTGTACATATATTCCCAGGTTATACCAGCTGTACATATATTCCCAGATTATAGCAGCTGTACACTTATACCCAGGTTATAGCAGCTGTACAGACCTACCCAGGTTATTCCAGCTGTACATATATTCCCAAATTATAGCAGCTGTACATTTATATCCAGTTTATACCAGCTCTACATATATACCCAGGTTATACCAGCTGTACGTATATTTCCAGATTATAGCAGCTGTACACTTATACCCAGGTTATACCAGCTGTATATATATTCCCAGATTATAGCAGCTGTACATATATACCCAGGTTATACCAGCTGTACATATATAATTATGTACAGTATATACCCAGGTTATACCAGCTGTACATATATTCCCAGGTTATACCTGCTGTACATATATTCCCAGATTATAGCAGCTGTACACTTATACCCAGGTTATACCAGTTGTACATACATTCCCAGGTTATAGCAGCTGTACATATATCCCCAGGTTATACCTGCTGTACATATATTCCCAGATTATAGCATCTGTTCACTTATACCCAGGTTATACCAGTTGTACATACATTCCCAGGTTATAGCAGCTGTACATATATCCCCAGGTTATACCAGCTGTACATATATACCCAGATTATAGCAGCTGTACATATATACCCAGGTTATACCAGTTGTACATACATTCCCAGGTTATAGCAGCTGTACATATATTCCCAGGTTATAGCAGCTGTACATATATTCCCAGGTTATAGCAGCTGTACCTATATTCCCAGGTTATAGCAGCTGTACATATATTCCCAGGTTATAGCAGCTGTACATATATTCCCAGGTTATACCAGCTGTACATATATTCCCAGGTTATACCAGCTGTACATATATTCCCAGATTATAGCAGCTGTACATTTATACCCAGGTTATACCAGCTGTACATATATACCCAGGTTATACCAGCTGTACATATATTCCCAGATTATAGCAGCTGTACATATATACCCAGGTTGTACCAGCTGTACATATATAATTATGTACAGTATATACCCAGGTTATACCAGCTGTACATATATTCCCAGGTTATACCTGCTGTACATATATTCCCAGATTATAGCAGCTATACACTTATACCCAGGTTATACCAGTTGTACATACATTACCAGGTTATAGCAGCTGTACATATATCCCCAGGTTATACCAGCTGTACATATATACCCAGATTATAGCAGCTGTACATATATACCCAGGTTATACCAGTTGTACATACATTCCCAGGTTATAGCAGCTGTACTTATATTCCCAGGTTATAGCAGCTGTACCTATATTCCCAGGTTATAGCAGCTGTACCTATATTCCCAGGTTATAGCAGCTGTATATATATTCCCAGGTTATAGCAGCTGTACATATATTCCCAGGTTATACCAGCTGTACATATATTCCCAGGTTATACCAGTTGTACATACATTCCCAGGTTATACCAGCTGTACATATATTCCCAGGTTATACCAGCTGTACATATATTCCCAGGTTATACCAGCTGTACATATATTCCCAGGTTATACCAGCTGTACATATATTCCCAGGTTATACCAGCTGTACATTTATACCCAGGTTATACCAGCTGTACATTTATACCCAGATTATAGCAGCTGTACATATATACCCAGGTTGTACCAGCTGTACATATATAATTATGTACAGTATATACCCAGGTTATACCAGCTGTACATATATTCCCAGGTTATACCTGCTGTACATATATTCCCAGATTATAGCAGCTGGTCACTTATACCCAGGTTATACCATTTGTACATACATTCCCAGGTTATAGCAGCTGTACATATATCCCCAGGTTATACCAGCTGTACATATATACCCAGGTTATACCAGCTCTACATATATACCCAGGTTATACCAGCTGTACATATATACCCAGATTATAGCAGCTGTACATATATACCCAGGTTATACCAGCTGTACATATATTCCCAGGTTATAGCAGCTGTACATATATTCCCAGGTTATAGCAGCTGTACATATATTCCCAGGTTATAGCAGTTGTACATACGTTCCCATGTTATAGCAGCTGTACCTATATTCCCAGGTTATAGCAGCTGTACCTATATTCCCAGGTTATACCAGCTGTACATACATTCCCAGGTTATACCAGCTGTACATATATTCCCAGGTTATAGCAGCTGTACATATATTCCCAGGTTATAGCAGCTGTACCTATATTCCCAGGTTATACCAGCTGTACATACATTCCCAGGTTATAGCAGCTGTACCTATATTCCCAGGTTCTAGCAGCATGCTCGATGTCTCTGTATAAGGGGTGCCTCCTGTTACACAGTGCTGTTTGGGGGGTCTCTGGCCGGGGCACTAGGTGATGATATTAGTAATAGCAGTCATATAATCTGCCTCCTGTACGCTGGGGCAGTGGTCACTGTATATACTGTATATCTGGCCCAGACAGCCGCCTCCACCATCCCTTATTACTCTCTGTATAAAGTGATGGGTGTGAGGCGGCTTATTGTGGATCTCTGACTATAAAGCGTCTTCCGGACGATCGTCTCCTCCTCCGACCCCTGAGAGTCGCAGCAATAACCGGACCCCCCCGCGCTGCGGCCTTCTCACTCCCATTAGAAATTCAATATTCCAATCCCACAAACAAAAATAACTTTAACTCCTCCGATACCATCACCTCCCAGAGGTCAGCCAGATCCGCCCACCGAATGACCATGACGTGGAGGTGCACAGTGAGGTGGGCCTAGTATCTGCAGTCCTACGTAACACCACAGATAACACAGTGTTATCTCTGAGTACAGATAATGTAATGGTCACCTGCAGTCCTATGTAACACCACAGATAACACAATGATATCTCTGAGTACAGATAATGTAATGGTCACCTGCAGTCCTATGTAACACCACAGATAACACAGTGATATTTCTGAGTACAGATAATGTAATAGTCACCTGCAGTCCTACGTAACACCACAGATAACACAGTGATATCTCTGAGTACAGATAATGTAGTAGTCACCTGCAGTCCTATGTAACACCACAGATAACACAGTGATATCTCTGAGTACAGATAATGTAGTAGTCACCTGCAGTCCTATGTAACATCACACATAACACAGTGATATCTCTGAGTACAGATAATGTAGTAGTCACCTGCAGTCCTACGTAACACCACAGATAACACAGTGCTATCTCTGAGTACAGATAATGTAATAGTCACCTGCAGTCCTATGTAACACCACAGATAACACAGTGATATCTCTGAGTACAGATAATGTAATAGTCACCTGCAGTCCTATGTAACACCACAGAAAACACAGTGATATCTCTCTGAGTACAGATAATGTAGTAGATGTCACCTGCAGTCCTATGTAACACCACAGATAACACAGTGCTATCTCTGAGTACAGATAATGTAGTAGATGTCACTTGCAGTCCTATGTAACACCACAGATAACACAGTGATATCTCTCTGAGTACAGATAATGTAGTAGATGTCACCTGCAGTCCTATGTAACACCACAGATAACACAGTGCTATCTCTGAGTACAGATAATGTAGTAGCTGTCACCTGCAGTCCTATGTAACAGCACAGATAACAGTGATATCTCTGAGTACAGATAATGTAGTAGTCACCTGCAGTCCTATGTAACACCACAGATAACACAGTGGTATCTCTGAGTACAGATAATGTAGTAGTCACCTGCAGTCCTATGTAACACCACAGATAACACAGTGATATCTCTGAGTACAGATAATGTGGATGTCACCTGCAGTCCTATGTAACACCACAGATAACACTATGATATCTCTGAGTACAGATAATGTAGTAGATGTCACCTGCAGTCCTATGTAACACCACAGATAACACTGTGATATCTCTGAGTACAGATAATGTAGTAGATGTATCCTGCAGTCCTATGTAACACCACAGATAACACAGTGATATCTCTGGGTACAGATAATGTAATAGTCACCTGCAGTCCTATGTAATATCACACATAACACAGTGATATCTCTGAGTACAGATAATGTAGTAGTCACCTGCAGTCCTATGTAACAGCACAGATAACACAGTGATATCTCTGAGTACAGATAATGTAGTAGTCACCTGCAGTCCTATGTAACAGCACAGATAACACAGTGATATCTCTGAGTACAGATAATGTAGTAGATGTCACATGCAGTCCTATGTAACACCACAGATAACACAGTGATATCTCTGAGTACAGATAATGTAGTAGATGACACCTGCAGTCCCATGTAACACCACAGATAACACAGTGATATCTCTGAGTACAGATAATGTAGTAGTCACCTGCAGTCCCATGTAACACCACAGATAACACAGTGATATCTCTGAGTACAGATAATGTAATAGTCACCTGCAGTCCCATGTAACACCACAGATAACACAGTGATATCTCTGAGTACAGATAAAGTAGTAGCTGCCACCTGCAGTCCTATGTAACAGCACAGATAACACAGTGATATTTCTGAGTACAGATAATGTAGTAGATGTCACCTGCAGTCCTATGTAACAGCACAGATAACAGTGATATCTCTGAGTACA
Organism: Dendropsophus ebraccatus; assembly: GCF_027789765.1. Classification (NCBI taxonomy): domain Eukaryota; kingdom Metazoa; phylum Chordata; class Amphibia; order Anura; family Hylidae; genus Dendropsophus; species Dendropsophus ebraccatus. The sequence goes on from NC_091463.1 coordinate 6,644,765, forward strand.
GATAATGTAGTAGATGTCACCTGCAGTCCTATGTAACACCACAGATAACACAGTGATATCTCTGGGTACAGATAATGTAATAGTCACCTGCAGTCCTATGTAACATCACACATAACACAGTGATATCTCTGAGTACAGATAATGTAGTAGTCACCTGCAGTCCTATGTAACAGCACAGATAACACAGTGATATCTCTGAGTACAGATAATGTAGTAGTCACCTGCAGTCCTATGTAACAGCACAGATAACACAGTGATATCTCTGAGTACAGATAATGTAGTAGATGTCACATGCAGTCCTATGTAACACCACAGATAACACAGTGATATCTCTGAGTACAGATAATGTAGTAGATGACACCTGCAGTCCCATGTAACACCACAGATAACACAGTGATATCTCTGAGTACAGATAATGTAGTAGTCACCTGCAGTCCCATGTAACACCACAGATAACACAGTGATATCTCTGAGTACAGATAATGTAGTAGTCACCTGCAGTCCCATGTAACACCACAGATAACACAGTGATATCTCTGAGTACAGATAAAGTAGTAGCTGCCACCTGCAGTCCTATGTAACAGCACAGATAACACAGTGATATCTCTGAGTACAGATAATGTAGTAGATGTCACCTGCAGTCCTATGTAACAGCACAGATAACACAGTGGTATCTCAGTACAGATAATGTAGATGTCACCTGCAGTCCTATGTAACACCACAGATAACACAGTGATATCTCTGAGTACAGATAATGTAAATGTCACCTGCAGTCCTATGTAACACCACAGATAACACAGTGATATCTCTGAGTACAGGTAATGTAGTAGATGTCACCTGCAGTCCTATGTAACACCACAGATAACACAGTGATATCTCTGAGTACAGATGATGTAGTAGTCACCTGCAGTCCTATGTAACACCACAGATAACACAGTGGTATCTCTGAGTACAGATAATGTAGTAGTATCACCTGCAGTCCTATGTAACAGCACAGATAACACAGTGATATCTCTGAGTACAGATAATGTAGTAGTCACCTGCAGTCCTATGTAACAGAACAGATAACACAGTGATATCTCTGAGTACAGATAATGTAGTAGATGGGACCTGCAGTCCTATGTAACAGCACAGATAACACAGTGGTATCTCTGAGTACAGATAATGTAGTAGATGTCACCTGCAGTCCTATGTAACAGCACAGATAACACAGTGGTAACTCTTAGGGTGGTATTACACGGGACAATGGGGGCCAGATAATAACTTTAAACGAGCGCTGATCTAGCAGCCTATTACACGGCCCGATAATCATTTAATCAATGTCCTTGCAGCCCTTGTTTAAACTGCATACATTACCTGTCCAGGCTGCAGGGCTCCTCTTTCTCTGTGCTCCTCCCCGAGTCCCGCGCGCTCCAGCTTCACAGCGGCTTGTCTCAGCTCACAGGCCGCTTAGCCAATCACTGGCTGCGACCTGTCAGCTGAGACAAGCCGCTGTGATGCTGCAGCGCGCGGGACTCGGGGAGAAGCTCAGAGGAAGAGGAGCCCTGCAGCCTGGATAGGTATGTATTCCTCTTTTCATATCGTCAGCGTCGGCCGCGCACCGTTATTACACGTCGCTGTGGGCGGTTGGCGCCCAACGATTATAGGTCAGAACCTATATGAACGATGAGCCGATGACAACGATCATCGGCTGATCATTGTCTTTATTACACAGTAATCAGCCGGATATTCGGCCGGATAGGGCCGATTCGGCCGATTATCGTTCCGTGTAATAGTACCCTTACACCCAGCTCTGCTACACGTACACGCTTGGCTCTGCTACACCTACACGCTTGGCTCTGCTACACCTACACGCTTGGCTCTGCTACACCTACACGCTGGGCTCTGCTACACCTACACGCTGGGCTCTGCTACACCTACACGCTGGGCTCTGCTATACCTACAGGCTGGGGTCTGCTACCCCTACACGCTTGGCTCTGCTACACCTACATGCTGGGCTCTGCTACCCCTACACGCTTGGCTCTGCTACACCTACACGCTTGGCTCTGCTACACCTACACGCTGGGCTCTGCTACACCTACACGCTGGGCTCTGCTACACCTACACGCTGGGCTCTGCTACACCTACACGCTGGGCTCTGCTACACCTACACGCTGGGCTCTGCTACACCTACACGCTGGGCTCTGCTACACCTACAGGCTGGGCTCTTCTATACCTACAGGCTGGTCTGTTCTATACCTACACGCTGGGCTCTGCTACACCTACACGCTGGGCTCTGCTACACCTACACGCTTGGCTCTTCTACACCTACAGGCTGGGCTCTACTACCCCTACAGGCTGGGCTCTGCTACACCTACAGGCTGGGCTCTTCTACACCTACAGGCTGGGCTCTTCTACACCTACAGGCTGGGCTCTGCTACCCCTATAGGCTAGGCTCTGCTACCCCTACAGGCTGGGCTCTGCTACCCCTACAGGCTGGGCTCTGCTACCCCTACAAGCTGGGCTCTTCTACCCCTACAGGCTGGGCTCTGCTTCACCAACACGCTGGGCTCTGCTACCCCTACAGACTGGGCTCTGCTACCCCTACAGGCTGGGCTCTGCTACCCCTACAGGCTGGGCTCTGCTACCCCTACAGGCTGGGCTCTGCTACACCTACAGGCTGGGCTCTGCTACACCTACAGGCTGGGCTCTGCTACCCCTACAGGCTGGGCTCTGCTACACCTACAGGCTTGGCTCTGCTACACCTACAGGCTTGGCTCTTCTATACCTACAGGCTGATCTGTTTTATACCTATAGGCTGGGCTCTGCTACACCTACACGCTGGGCTCTGCTACACCTACACGCTGTGCTCTTCTACACCTACAGGCTGGGCTCTACTACCCCTACAGGCTGGGCTCTGCTACACCTACACGCTGGGCTCTGCTACACCTACACGCTGGGCTCTGCTACACCTACACGCTGGGCTCTGCTACACCTACAGGCTGGGCTCTGCTACCCCTACAGGCTGGGCTCTGCTACACCTACAGGCTTGGCTCTGCTATACCTACAGGCTTGGCTCTGCTACACCTACAGGCTTGGCTCTGCTACACCTACAGGCTTGGCTCTGCTACACCTACAGGCTGGGCTCTGCTACACCTACGGGCTCTGCTACACCAACAGGCTGTGGTCTGCTACACCTACAGGCTCTGCTACACCTACAGGCTGGGCTCTGCTACACCTACAGGCTCTGCTAACCCTACAGGCTGGGCTCTGCTACCCCTACAGGCTGGGCTCTGCTACCCCTACAGGCCGGGCTCTGCTACCCCTACAGGCTGGGCTCTGCTACCCCTACAGGCTGGGCTCTGCTACCCCTACAGGCTGGGCTCTGCTACCCCTACAGGCTGGGCTCTGCTACACCTACAGGCTGGGCTTTGCTACCCCGACATGCTGGGCTCTGCTACCCCTACAGGCTGGGCTCTGCTACCCCTACAGGCTGCGCTCTGCTACCCCTACAGGCTGGGCTCTGCTACCCCTACAGGCTGGGCTCTGCTACCCCTACAGGCTGGGCTCTGCTACCCTTATAGGCTGGGCTCTGCTACCCCTACAGGCTGGGCTCTGCTACCCCTACAGACTGGGCTCTGCTACACCAACACGCTGAGCTCTGCTACCCCTACAGGCTCTGCTACCCCCACAGGCTGGGCTCTTTTACCCCTACAGGCTGGGCTCTGCTACCCCTACAGGCTGGGCTCTGCTACTCCTACAGGCTCTGCTACACCTACAGACTGGACTCTGCTACACCTACAGGCTGGGCTTTGCTACCCCGACACGCTGGGCTCTGCTACCCATACACGCTGGGCTCTGCTACCCCTACAGGCTGGGCTCTGCTACACCTACAGGCTGGGTTCTGCTACCCCTACAGGCTGGGCTCTGCTACACCTACAGGCTGGGCTCTGCTACCCCTACAGGCTGCGTTCTGCTACCCCTACAGGCTGCGCTCTGCTACCCCTACAGGCTGGGCTCTGCTACCCCTACAGGCTGGGCTCTGCTACCCCTACAGGCTGGGCTCTGCTACCCCTACAGGCTGGGCTCTGCTACCCCTACAGACTGGGCTCTGCTACACCAACACGCTGAGCTCTGCTACCCCTACAGGCTCTGCTACCCCCACAGGCTGGGCTCTTTTACCCCTACAGGCTGGGCTCTGCTACCCCTATAGGCTGGGCTCTGGTACTCCTACAGGCTCTGCTACACCTACAGACTGGACTCTGCTACACCTACAGGCTGGGCTTTGCTACCCCGACACGCTGGGCTCTGCTACCCATACACGCTGGGCTCTGCTACCCATACACGCTGGGCTCTGCTACCCATACACGCTGGGCTCTGCTACCCATACACGCTGGGCTCTGCTACCCATACATGCTGGGCTCTGCTACCCATACACGCTGGGCTCTGCTACATCAGCCTGACATGATGCTATATAAGACGCTTGCGTTCTTCCTCAGAGGTGACTGCTGTGACTGATATATCAGTATATAGATTTTCCTGCCCCCGCGAGGTTCCTATCATCGCTCTGCGGCAGCCGCTCTCTGTCATTGGTATAAAAATAGGGATTTTACTGTACTGGTCCTGGGCGATCGGGTTCCTGAGGTAGGAGTTGTGAATGAGCTGCGCTTCCTCCCCACTCTGACCTTGTGGGGTCACATTACACCGACCCAAGCACAAATCCAAGACGTCTCCCCTGGAGCAGCGCTAAGTGCAGAGTTCTGCAAGGTGAAAGCAGGGCAGAGGTGTGAGCTGGAGTCTCACCCTGCGCTCACGAGGTGAAGGACACACACCCAAGCATAGACAGGAGGCTCTTAAAGGGGAGCTCCTCCTCCAGAGCCTCTTAAAGGAAATGTCCACTCTGGAGTTTATATCCAGATGTCATCTATGTAAATCCCTCTGTATTATGTTATTATTATACCCCAGAGCTGAACTCACTGACACTCCTTGCAGACACTGAACAAGCAGGGCATGCTGGGAGATTTCTGCTCTTTATTCTGCATCAATCTGCCAGAAGTGATTTGTAGGGCTGCTACCACTTTAGGCCTAAGTTCACACAACGTAAATTTTCAATAAATAACGGCCATTGCAACATCGGTTGCTATTTATTGAAAATTAAAATAACGTTGTGTCCTATGGAATCCCGCACAGAACGTATACACTCTATACAGTACGGCTAGGATCCCATGTGGCTGCATAGAAAACTGACAACGCAGACAATGTAAAGTGCGGCTCCGGCTCTACTTTACATTGTCTGCTATGGTGATTTGGGATGGGGGCACACCCGCCTGCTGTGTTCCTGTCGATACTGGACTGTGTTCTAGGCTGTGTTCCTGCCTATGCTGGACTGTTTCTAGGCTGTGTTCTAGGCTGTGTTCCTGCCTATGCTGGACTGTTTCTAGGCTGTGACTGTGTTCTAGGCTGTGTTACAGCCTATACTGTCTGTGTTCTAGGCTGTGTTCCTACCTATACTAGGCTTTGTTCTAGGCTGTCTTCCTGCCTATACTAGGCTGTGTTCTAGGCTGTCTTCCTGCCTTTACTGGCTGTGTTCTAGGCTGTCTTCCTGCCTATACTGGTCTTTGTTCTAGGCTGTCTTCCTGCCTATACTAGGCTGTGTTCCTGCCTATGCTGGATTGTTTCTAGGCTGTGTCTGTGTTCTAGGCTGTGTTACAGCCTATACTGGCTGTGTTCTAGGCTGTGTTCTAGGCTGTCTTCCTGCCTATACTGGCTGTGTTCTAGGCTGTGTTCCTACCTATACTAGGCTGTGTTCTGGGCTGTGTTCCTGCCTATACTAGGCTGTGTTTTAGGCTGTGTTCTGGGCTGTGTTCCTGCCTATACTAGGCTGTGTTTTAGGCTGTGTTCCAGCCTATACTGGACTGTTTCTAGACTGTGTTCCTGCCTATACTGGACTGTGTTCTAGGCTGTGTTCCTGCCTATACTGGAACTGTGTTCTAAGCTGTGTTCCTGTCGTACTGGACTGTGTTCTAGGCTGTGATCCTGCCTGTACTGGACTGTGTTCTAGGCCGTGTTCCTAAATGCAACAAGTTTCTAAGCAAAGAGTCTTATATTGTCACACGAACACTCTTTTTGAAGAAAACCCCTCCAACTGGTTACACCCCCCTCCAACTCGTAACACCTCCAAGTAGTAACCCCTCCAACTGGTAACCCCCCCCCCAACTAGTAACCCCTCCAACTGGTAACCCCCCACCAACTGGTAACCCCCCCCCCCCCCCAAACTCGTAACACCTCCAACTCGTAACACCTACAACTGGTAACCCCCCCCCCCCAACTGGTAACACTCCCAACTAGTAACCCCCCCCAACTGGTAACCCTCCCAACTTGTAACACCCCCAACTGGTAACCCCCTCAACTGGTAACACCCCCAGCCGATAACACCCCCAGCCGGTAACACCCCAGCTGGTATCACCCCCAGCAGATAACACCCCCAGCCGGTAATACTCCCAGCCAGTAACACTCCCAACTGGTAACCCCCCCCCCCCCAACTGGTAACTCTCCTAGCCGGTAACCCCCCCCCCCCAACTGGTAACACCCCCAACTGGTAACACCCCCAGCTTGTAACACCGCCAGCTGGTAACACTCCCAACTGGTAACATCCCCAGCTGGTATCACCCCCAACTGGTAACACCCCCAGCTGGTATCACCCCCAACTGGTAACACCCCCAGCTGGTATCACCCCCAGCAGGACCACTAATCCTTCAGGAGTGGAGGATATTGGGGTGATGGGCTCCTTTTATCCTTCAGGAGTGGATGATATTATGGTGATGGGCTCCCCTAATACTTCAGGAGTGGACGATATTGGGGCGATGGGCTCCCCTAATACTTCAGGAGTGGACGATATTGGGGCGATGGGCTCCCCTAATACTACAGGAGTGGAGGATATTGTGGTGATGGGCTCCCCTAATACTTCAGGAGTGGAGGATATTGGGGTGATGGGCTCCTCTAATCCTTCAGGAGTGGAGGATATTGGGGCGATGGGCTCCTCTATTACTTCAGGAGTGGAGGATATTGGGGGGATGGGCTCCTCTATTACTTCAGGACTCGGAGTGGAGGGTATTGTGGTGATGGGCTCCTCCAATACTTTAGGAGTGGAGGATATTGGGGTGATGGGCTCCCCTAATACTTCAGGAGTGGAGGATATTGGGGCGATGGGCTCCCCTAATCCTTCAGGAGTGGAGGATATTGTGGTGATGGGCTCCCCTAATACTTCAGGAGTGGAGGATATTGGGGTGATGGGCTCCTCCAATACTTTAGGAGTGGAGGATATTGGGGTGATGGGCTCCTCCAATACTTCAGGAGTGGAGGATATTGTGGTGATGGGCTCCTCTTATCCTTCAGGAGTGGAGGATATTGTGGTGATGGGCTCCTCTATTACTTCAGGAGTGGAGGATATTGTGGTGATGGGCTCCCCTAATACTTCAGGAGTGGAGGATATTGGGGTGATGGTCTCCTCTATTACTTCAGGAGTGGAGGATATTGGGGTGATGGGCTCCTATATTACTTCAGGAGTGGAGGATATTGGGGTGATGGGCTCCTCTATTACTTCAGGAGTGGAGGATATTGGGGTGATGGGCTCCTCTAATCCTTCAGGAGTGGAGGATATTGGGGTGATGGGCTCCTCTTATCCTTCAGGAGTGGAGGATATTGGGGTGATGGGCTCCTTTATTACTTCAGGAGTGGAGGATATTGTGGTGATGGGCTCCTCTATTACTTCAGGAGTGGAGGATATTGAGGTGATGGGCTCCTCTATATCGGGGGCTCTGGGTTGTTACTATACACTTTGTCACTATGTGTTGGCTCCCTGCTGACATACATGCTTATAATCCCACTTGGTGAATATTGAACTCCCATGTAATCTTCTGAGCAGAGGCCATGAGGAGGTGACAGGGTGAACTGTACAGGATAAAGTGTCAATAAAATTACTGACCCGTCTCCGCAGGGTCCACGGTGTGAGAGGAGGGTTCTGAACTGCTGCCTAATGAATGTGTACACTGATGGCGGGTGACACCGGCTACAATCCCCAACGTCAACTGAGACCTAATCCAAAGCACCATTTATTACCGACAGATCACAAGACATTCTGTCTGTCCATCTATCTAATACAATAAATTGTAGATTCTCTGGTCTATAATCAGTAAAGTCGTGAGTATCCCGGGGTGCAGAGTGGGCTCCCCTGGTCCTCGCCCTTATCTCCCACATGGAGTTGTAAACTTTGGTTCAAGAACATCCCCAGATTACAGTCCCAGGAAAGTAGTAGCATCATCAGGAACAGAGCGAAGGGTCATTACCAGGAGAGGCCAGAAGATGAGAAAAACTGAGGGTCAGGGACAAAGATAGAACAGCAGGTAGCAGATGACTATCCCAGGAGGGAGGCAATAATTTGGAGCAAGACCGAGGTCAGGATCAGAGTCAGGAGCAAGACCGAGGTCAGGATCAGGGTCAGGAGCAAGACCGAGGTCAGGATCAGAGTCAGGAGCAAGACCGAGGTCAGGATCAGGGTCAGGAGCAAGACCGAGGTCAGGATCAGGGTCAGGAGCAAGACCGAGGTCAGGATCAGGAGGAAGACCGAGGTCAGGATTAGGGTCAGGAGCAAGACGGAGGTCAGGATTAGGGTCAGGAGCAAGACCGAGGTCAGGATTAGGGTCAGGAGCAAGACCGAGGTCAGGATTAGGGTCAGGAGCAAGACCGAGGTCAGGACCAGGGTCAGGAGCAAGACGGAGGTCAGGATTAGGGTCAGGAGCAAGACCGAGGTCAGGATCAGGAGCAAGACGGAGGTCAGGATTAGGGTCAGGAGCAAGACTGAAGTCAGCATCAGGGTCAGTCCAGGAGTCAACACCAGGAACAAATCAACAGAGAGGCTGGACAGGACTGCATCCTCAGTCTGGAGGACATTCTCTTTGGCCACCACTTGCCCTAGCAAACCATCGCCATCATAGAGAGCAGGACAGCCATAGCCTAATCCAGCAGGGTCATGGCATAAAACAGTAGCCGGATCAGCAGAGCATCCATTGGGGGCTGCAGCCTGTCACTTGCACAGGAGGTTGGTACCAGGCAAGGTGCAGGGGATACCTCAAGTGATGTGATGAGCAGAAGAGCCCAAATATCTTCTTAGGAATCCCGCTTCTCTTCTCAAAACCGCGTCTCTTCCCATCAATAAGATAAAAGAGTTTTCCATGGACCTTCTTGCAGAATTTTGTAGTCTCGTAATCTGATGATATGAGGGTATAGGCAGGAGGTGCCTTAATCTACATAGGACATATATATTAACCAGAGTCCAGGGAACTAACCTGGAGAGCAGGAGCAGCCTCAAAATTCTCGTGAACCTTTATCTAAATGTCCTAAATATTCTGACAAAGACCGATAAGAGCAGAACTAGAGGCGTAGCGGAGATCGGCAGAGGAATGCTCAGGCTTCATCCATATACCCTCTCAATGGGAAGTCCAGAGGACTTGGAGATGGGGTTATTGCGGGCAAATGCTATCCTAGGTAAGAGCTGGGATATCCTTGTCGGCATCCACATAAGATCTTTATCATAATGGATATGAGTGCAGGGAGGGGATAGAGAGGACTGTGCAGCTGTAACTGTATGACCACACAGTTCTCTGTATAATCATAGAGATGAGTGCAGGAGGGGATAGAGAGGACTGTGCAGCTGTAACTGTATGACCACACAGTTCTCTCTATGATCATAGAGATGAGTGCAGGGAGGGAATAGAGAGGACTGTGCAGCTGTAACTGTATGATCACACAGTTCTCTCAGTGATCAGACAAACCATTTCAGTAGCCCCTTGCTCAGTTGTTAAGGGGAGAGATCAGGCAGTTTTCCCTGGAGCAGATGTTCCCTGTGCTGTGATAACTTCTGATCTGAATGGTTTCCTGCTACCAGGGTCCTTGGTGGGCCAGGTGTTCGGCCATTTCAGGAACGTTAACAGTCAGGATGGGGGGGGTAGATGTTTCAGCACTTTTGGAGCTGACGTCCTCTTTATCCCAAATTTTAAGCTAATAATCTTCTAGCCAGCTTGTCTCCCCCATGTTGTATGTGTTCTGCCACGTTTCCCACACTTCCCATTAGAGTTACGACTTGGTAGAAGGTCAGTCATTTTCAAGGTGAAGGAGATGATCAAGAATGGCCAAGGAGGAGATGGGATTTCTGTTCCATGTCGGAAGCTTCTGGTTCCTGCTCGGTTCTCCCGCCTCCCCTTGGATCTCCCAGATCCCTGCCCTTTATCTGATATTACAGACATCAGAGCTGGGGGGTCCGGAGGGTCTGGGGCCTGTTTTCCGCAGGCCGCTTTGTCTTCTCTGTTGCTATTGATCGCCTGTGTGCAGCCTCCTCAGTCTTAGGCTTGTCTCATCCTTTTTATTTATCATGAAGTCTGTGAGTCTTTGGATCTATTTATCGGAGAAGATTTCAGCTTCATGTTACATGTTCTATTCTGGTCTCGGATGAAGCGCCGTCTATTTTTATACCCCTGTGCAAACTGGCGCATTCATGGATCTGAGCTGGAGCCCATGTGTTGTGCGTGTATATTCAGGAACACGGCCTGACATAATCCATCCGATAGATGTAGGATCAGCCGTCCTGATCTATGACGCCGGGTCACCAGGAGCTGTGGGCTACACCAGGATCAGATGTCTCTACACAACTTATCCTCCATAAAGTGGTGGAGTCCTTGAGTCGTCCTGTCCACTATATAGAAAGCCTGCATTAGGATGTATGGGTCCCTGTGCAGAACCTCTACTGACCCATTCCATCCCCACTTCATGGTGTATTGTAAATAGTACAGTGAAACCTTGGATAACCAGTAACTTGCTCTGAGGGATAACCATTGTCCTATAACTGTACTAGGTAGAATGTATCCATATTTTCCAGGACTCCCTAGGGCCAAATGCAGCATGAATTGGACAAACCCGAGCAACTCTATGCACAAATAACTACGCCACAAGTAACCATGCCAAAGTACCATCACCATACAGTGCCTGAGTACCACCAGAACCAACATACAGTGCCTGAGTACCACCAGAACCAACATACAGTGCCTGAGTACCACCAGAACCAACATACAGTGCCCAAGTACCATCAACATACAGTGCCCAAGTATAGCACCATACAGTGCCTGAGTACCACCAGATCCAACATACAGTGCCTGAGTACCACCAAAACCAACATACAGTGCCCAAGTATCATCAATATACAGTGCCTGAGTACCAACAGAACCAACATAGAGTGCCCAAGTACCATCAATATACAGTGCCTGAGTACCAACAGAACCAACATAGAGTGCCCAAGTACCATCAATATACAGTGCCTGAGTACCACCAGAACCAACATACAGTGCCCAAGTACCATCAACATACAGTGCCTGAGTATCACCAGAACCAACATACAGTGGCCAAGTATAGCACCATATAGTTCCTGAGTACTATCAACATACAGTGCCTGAGTATCACCAGAACCAACATACAGTGCCTGAGTACCACCAGAACCAACATACAGTGCCCAAGTACCATCAACATACAGTGCCCAAGTATAGCACCATACAGTGCCTGAGTACCACCAGAACCAACATACAGTGCCTGAGTACCACCAAAACCAACATACAGTGCCCAAGTACCATCAATATACAGTGCCTGAGTACCAACAGAACCAACATAGAGTGCCCAAGTACCATCAACATACAGTGCCCAAGTATAGCACCATACACAGTATGCACAGTACCACCACCATGCACAGTACAGTGGGAAGTGTGTGGGATTGAGGGCATCTAGGTGTGACCATGGGGTCACCCATTCAGTAGTGATGTATGTTACTCCCTATAATATGGCTCACATTACCTACGGAAACCTGATGAGTAATGTTGAATGAATCTGTGAAACGGTTCGGGTTCGGCAATGTTCCCTGAACCCAATCGCTCGGCTTTTGACTCCCGGCGGCTAGAGAAGTTGAATGCCACCCTAGGGCTGCCAAGTAAACATGGATACAGCCTATAGCCTATGATTGTATCCATGTTTTCCAGGATTCCCTTGGGCGGCATCCAACTTCCTAAGATGCCGGGAGTCTAATGCTGAATGTTCAGGGAACACTGCTGAAGCCGATCAGTTTGAGGGGTCCGCTCAACACTAGTGATGAATGGCATAGTCAGACAGTCCGGCCCTGTGAGATATGTAATGGACGTCATACTACCCCTAATAGTAAAGTGGACAACACTTTATTGCAGTTCCCCTTTAAGCGGTATTCAAATCAGTGTCATGTATAACCCATCAACCCCTGTATGTACCATACACATCGGCGGGATGGACGGATGGATGGAGGGAGGGATGGACAGATGGAGGGACGGATGGAGGGATGGACGGAGGGATAAACGGAGAGATGGAAAGACGGAGGGAGGGATGGACAGATTGAGGGATGGATGGACAGACGGAGAGAAGGAGGGACGGATGGAGGGATGCATGGAGGGATGGAGGGACGGACCGGCTCCGGCACTCTGGTGTTCGCTTAGATAAATGTATAGAAGTGCAGGAGGAGTGAAGTGTTTTTGTGCTCATCCTGTGCCAGCTCGCGTGTGCTGAGAAGATGTCCTGTCTTGTGAGAGGCTTCCGTATGTGGGAATGTTACACAATAACACGTTACCATGGAGCCGCAGGATCCCGCATCTACACACTGGCAGCCCTGGCAGCTCCATGCCTGCAAGCTGTCCTCCTGTCTGACTTACATTTAGTCACTCGGTATCAGTGCAGGCGCTGAGCGGCCAAGTCACCTTCCCGGGGAGCAGGCAGCTTCTTGGTTTAGGTCCAAGAGGTTCTATAGACCTCTTATTGCCGTATCTGCCCTCAACAACCAATGTCCATATAATACCAATACCTCTATAACAGTGCCAGGCAGGACCCCCTATAACAGTGCCAGGCAAGACCCCCTATAACAATACCAATGACGGTGCCCCTATAACAGTGCCAGGCAAGACCCCTATAACAATACCAATGACGGTGCCCCTATAACAGTGCGAGGCAAGACCCCCTATAACAATACCAATGACGGTGCCCCTATAAAAGTGCCAGGCAAGACCCCCTATAACAATACCAATGACAGTGCCCCTATAACAGTGTCAGACAAGAGCCCATATAACAATACCAATGACGGTGCCTCTATAACAGTGCCAGACAAGAGCCCATATAACAATACCAATGACAGTACATCTATGCCAGCACCCTCCTTAATGCCTCTATTAATGAATGTTCCAATAAGAGTGGTCACATGGCAGTGCCCCTTACATATAGCCTTAGCCCTCTGCTTCTATAGCAGTGGCACCACAGTTCCCATAGAGTATAATACACTGACACCCCTGACTGGATTGGTGAGACGCCTGTTAGTTATTGCCCAGTCCCGTCCAATGACATCAGACAGACATCAGCTCTATATATGTATAGATATGATCACTTGGTGATTGTATGGGGGTATCTCTTTAAGATGACTTAAGGGGTGGGTGTTGAGGTACACGTAATGGCTGAAAGGAAGTGTAAGTATGGTGAAACGTTTGTATCCAATCTGGTTTTATCCACTAGTGTGTGATGGAATAAAGTTGTTCCTGCATGAAGTTTGTGAGTGCCGCCGCCTTTTTCTCTTTTTACACCCATCCAATTACAGTTCTCTCACCATACCGAGTGCAGTGCGTCTGCGGCCTTTGTTCTTGAGGAACATCTCTGGATTCATCATCCTTTCCCTCCAGCACTATTATAACCCACATCTGACAGACGGCTCCGTCCGCCACCGTTCATGTTTTATCCTATTCAAGATGCAGATGAAAAGATGATCCCCCAAATTCTCCCGATATAATGTAACCACTGACTCCTTATTATTGTCTATAGGAAACTCTGCACATCCTTCAGTCACTTTGTCCTTGTTACCTTGCTGCCATTGTGCCACTTTCCAGGCTCGGATCTCAGAGACATTTTTGATGTGAATATATTAAGTGTATAGATTTTATTTTGTTATATGGAGTGTAAAAGAGGTGTCCAGTCCCAAAAGTCCAGATTCTGTGCAACCTTATCCCTTATATAAGGAATATCTCCTCCACCTGTCGTAACTGTTCACACCTGACAGGAAGGACCATCAACTAATCACCAAATCCTAATCCATCTGACCGGCCATGTTTCCCTATAGAGATCTGGATCCATCTGACCGGCCATGTTTCCCTATAGAGATCTGGATCCATCTGACCGGTCATGTTTCTCTATAGAGATCTAAAGCCATCTGACCAGCCATGTTTTTTTTTTTTGTTTTTTTTACAATATTTTATTGAAGTTATACATAAATACAAAGTGATAAGAACAATCATAAAATAGATAAACTATGATAAGTCAGTAGATTTATATAAAATTATATAAATAAATATAACAAATCATTAAAACAGACAAAGCAACCAATTATTGCTCTAACATACAATTGAAGTAATATTGTATCATACTATGCTTTATATCAAGTACAGGTAAGTACTCCCAGGGTACCTGCAACCATTGCTTTGTGATACCAAGTTGTATTGGAAAATTGTTGCATAACAGAGTTTCTTTCTTCTGTAGACAGAACATTCACTATAAAAAGTTTCCATTTTTTCATGAAAGAAATCGTAAACTTTTCATTACTACGTAGGGTATCAATCATTTCCAAATGAAGTGTTTCTTTGAGATTATTAACCAACTCTGGTATTGTAGGGGATGTAGACTTGAGCCAATGATTTAATAGGCATTTAAGAGCTAACAATAGAGTAAGGTGAACTCCGGGAGGAATAGTCTTTGTGGCTGAGAGAGCCTCACCTCCTTCCGTCACGTCGTGGAACAAATAACAGATTGGATCAAAAGGCAAAGACGTGCCCCAAGTGTTTGTTAGAAAAGATTCTATCAATTTCCAAAATAAGTGAACATGGGGACACAGCCATACACAGTGAAAGAGATCAGCTTTAGATTTAGCACATTTAGGACAGTGTTGTAAATAACCTTCTAGGTGTTGAGTATAAGAGAGATTAAAAGCATATATTGCTTTGTTTAACAGTCGGAAGTGGAGCTCTCTCAGTTTTGTGCTAGGAGTAGCGGTGTGAACGAATTTAATTCCATTTAATAATCGTTGTTCTAATATATTACATTGTAAGTCTTGACCAGCCATGTTTCTCACCGGAGATCTGGATCCATATGACTGGCCATGTTTCTCCATAGAGATCTGGAGCCATCTGACCTGCCATATTTCTCTATAGAGATCTGGATCCATCTGACCGGCCATATTTCTCCACAGAGATCTGGATCCATCTGACCGGCGATGTTTCTCCATAGAGATCTGGAGCCATCTGACCGGCCATGTTTCTCCACAGAGATCTGGATCCATCTGACCTGCCATGTTTCTCTCTATAGAGATCTGGATCCATCTGACCGGCCATAATTCTCCACAGAGATCTGGATCCATCTGACCGGCGATGTTTCTCCACAGAGATCTGGATCCATCTGACCGGCCATGTTTCTCTATAGAGATCTGGATCCATCTGACCGGCCATATTTCTCTATAGAGATCTGGATCCATCTGACAGGCCATGTTTCTCTATAGAGACCTGAATACATCTGACCAGACATGTTTCTCTATAGAGATCTGGATCCATCTGACTGGCCATGTTTCTCCACAGAGATCTGAATACATCTGACCGGCCATGTTTCTCCACAGAGATCTGGATCCATCTGACCGGCCATTTTTCTCTATAGAGATATGGATCCCTTTGACAGGCCATGTTTCTCTATAGAGATCTAAAGCCATCTGACTGGCCATGTTTCTCTATAGAGATCTGGATCCATCTGACCGGTCATGTTTCTCCACAGAGATCTGGATCCATCTGACCGGCGATGTTTCTCCATAGAGATCTGGAGCCATCTGACTGGCCATGTTTCTCCACAGAGACCTGGATCCATCTGACCGGCCATGTTTCTCCACAGAGATCTGGATCCATCTGACCGGCCATATTTCTCCATAGAGATCTGGATCCATCTGACCGGCCATATTTCTCTATAGAGATCTGGATCCATCTGACCTGCCATGTTTCTCCATAGAGACCTGAATACATCTGACCGGTCATGTTTCTCCATAGAGATCTGGATCCATCTGACCTGCCATGTTTCTCCATAGAGACCTGAATACATCTGACCGGACATGTTTCTCTAAAGAGATCTGGATCCATCTGACCTGCCATGTTTCTCCATAGAGACCTGAATACATCTGACCGGTCATGTTTCTCCATAGAGATCTGGATCCATGTGACCGGCCATGTTTCTCCACAGAGATCTGGATCCATCCTACCGGCCATGTTTCTCCACAGAGATCTGGATCCATCTGACCGGCCATGTTTCTCCACAAAAATCTGGATCCATCCTACCGGCCATGTTTCTCTATAGAGATCTGGATCCATCTGACCGGCCATGTTTCTCTATAGAGATCTGGATCCATCCTACCGGCCATGTTTCTCCACAGAGATCTGGATCCATCCTACCGGCCATGTTTCTCTATAGAGATCTGGATCCATCCTACCGGCCATGTTTCTCCACAGAGATCTGGATCCATCTGACCGGCCATGTTTCTCCACAGAGATCTGGATCCACCTGACTGGATATGTCTCCTATCTGCTCAATGATGATTTTCGCTTTTTTGCCTCCTGGAGTGTCCTCTCTGATGCCCTTTAGGCACAATGGCGCTGGGGAGGGTCATCTGCTGTTATATCTGTGCCCAGGAGACGTGAGCCTTTTTTCCCAGCGTTGTTTGCAACAGTTTCCTGACTTCATAAGAACAATTCCTCACATCCACCATTACATACTAAGCTTTCCTAGTCAGGCAGTGAGATCCTGGCCCCCCGGCTAGAGAAGCCCCGATGACCAGCCCTCACCCCAATCATTGCCTTTTCCATGCAACGTGGATTCACACTTAAACTGATCCCCAGAACACTGATCACTGGATTTTATGCTGCATTTGGGGTCATGTGTCTAATCTTCATCCAATCCTGAAAGGGCAATGGGCTCTAATATAGGGGCATTCAGTGCACATAGGATGGGGAACATTCTGGCTGTTATCACTATAGGGGACATGGGAGCTTGGTGTATACTATTATTACATTGTGTTTCATTCAGTAATACCATTTACCCTACACCCTCTGAGGGGACCTATTTGGTGTGTTACTGTTCATACACTGAGATCAATATTTAAAACGTATCCAATCAGCTAACTAGCTCCCCCTAGGGGTGGCTGCAGGAAACCATAGTCTGGTCATGTAAGAATTATGCAGGAGGATTTAGAGGTGTGTATAAAAAATGGAGCTCTGATGCATCAAGATACACAAAGAAATGAATCAGCATCTAATATGTACCTGGCAATGAAAGGTGGAGATTCCCTTTAAGTGTTACTAACATGGATGTAATGTCCAGTACGCTGGTGCCATCCTGGGAGCTGAGCGGTAGGAGAGGATGCAGCTTGCTTACAGGTTTGCTTCTGCCCACCTCTGCTGTTTTATATACAGAAAAATGCTGATTCAGGGTATAGGGGAAGAAGAGCCAGGCCTGCCTGTGTGTGCGGCTGCCGGCGCTCCCCCCTGAGCTGAGAGGGCACTTTCTCTGTAAGATGCCACTAGGTTTTGCAGGTTCCTTCACTCATTACATAGTCCGTCCTGCTGGAACATAAGGTGGGGTGAAAGGGATGGTTGGGGGGACCCTTTCCATACCAGAAGCATTGATGGCATTGTAACCAGACCATGGATTCTCCGGAGGCCTCCCATGTATGCTGGATTGTAACCAGACCATGGATTCTCCGGAGTCCTCCCATGTATGCTGGATTGTAACCAGACCATGGATTCTCCGGAGTCCTCCCATGTATGCTGGATTGTAATCAGATCATGGATTCTCCGGAGGCCTCCCATGTATGCTGGATTGTAATCAGATCATGGATTCTGCGGAGTCCTCCCATGTATGCTGGATTGTAACCAGACCATGGATTCTGCGGAGCCCTACCATGTATGCTGGATTGTAACCAGATCATGGATTCTCCGGAGCCCTCCCATGTATGCTGCTGGATGTAACCAGATCATGGATTCTGCGGAGTCCTCCCATGTATGCTGGATTGTAATCAGATCATGGATTCTGCGGAGTCCTCCCATGTATGCTGGATTGTAACCAGATCATGGATTCTCCGGAGTCCTCCCATGTATGCTGGATTGTAACCAGATCATGGATTCTCCGGAGGCCTCCCATGTATGCTGCTGGATTGTAACCAGACCATGGATTCTGCGGAGCCCTACCATGTATGCTGGATTGTAACCAGACCATGGATTCTCCGGAGGCCTCCCATGTATGCTGGATTGTAATCAGATCATGGATTCTGCGGAGTCCTCCCATGTATGCTGCTGGATGTAACCAGATCATGGATTCTCCGGAGGCCTCCCATGTATGCTGCTGGATGTAACCAGATCATGGATTCTCCGGAGGCCTCCCATGTATGCTGCTGGATGTAACCAGATCATGGATTCTCCGGAGGCCTCCCATGTATGCTGCTGGATGTAACCAGATCATGGATTCTCCGGAGGCCTCCCATGTATGCTGCTGGATTGTAATCAGATCATGGATTCTCCGGAGGCCTCCCATGTATGCTGCTGGATTGTAATCAGACCATGGATTCTCCGGAGGCCTCCCATGTATGCTGCTGGATTGTAATCAGATCATGGATTCTCCGGAGTCCTCCCATATATGCTGCTGGATTGTAATCAGATCATGGATTCTCCAGAGGCCTCCCATGTATGCTGGATTGTAACCAGATCATGGATTCTGCGGAGTCCTCCCATGTATGCTGGATTGTAACCAGATCATGGATTCTCCGGAGCCCTCCCATGTATGCTGGATTGTAACCAGATCATGGATTCTCCGGAGTCCTCCCATGTATGCTGGATTGTAACCAGATCATGGATTCTGCGGAGCCCTACCATGTATGCTGGATTGTAACCAGATCATGGATTCTCCGGAGGCCTCCCATGTATGCTGTTGGATTGTAACCAGATCATGGATTCTCCGGAGTCCTCCCATGTATGCTGGATTGTAACCAGATCATGGATTCTGCGGAGCCCTTCTATGTATGCTGGATTGTAACCAGATCATGGATTCTGCGGAGGCCTCCCATGTATGCTGGATTGTAATCAGATCATGGATTCTCCGGAGGCCTCCCATGTATGCTGCTGGATTGTAATCAGATCATGGATTCTCCGGAGGCCTCCCATGTATGCTGGATTGTAACCAGACCATGGATTCTGCGGAGGCCCCCCATGTATGCTGCTGGATTGTAACCAGATCATGGATTCTCCAGAGGCCTCCCATGTATGCTGCTGGATTGTAACCAGATCATGGATTCTGCGGAGGCCTCCCATGTATGCTGGATTGTAATCAGATCATGGATTCTCCGGAGGCCTCCCATGTATGCTGCTGGATTGTAATCAGATCATGGATTCTCCGGAGGCCTCCCATGTATGCTGCTGGATTGTAATCAGATCATGGATTCTCCGGAGGCCTCCCATGTATGCTGCTGGATTGTAATCAGATCATGGATTCTCCGGAGCCCTCCCATGTATGCTGGATTGTAACCAGACCATGGATTCTGCGGAGCCCTACCATGTATGCTGGATGTAACCAGATCATGGATTCTGCGGAGGCCTCCCATGTATGCTGGATTGTAAGCAGATCATGGATTCTCCGGAGGCCTCCCATGTATGCTGGATTGTAACCAGATCATGGATTCTCCGGAGGCCTCCCATGTATGCTGCTGGATTGTAACCAGACCATGGATTCTCCGGAGCCCTACCATGTATGCTGGATTGTAAGCAGATCATGGATTCTCCGGAGGCCTCCCATGTATGCTGGATTGTAAGCAGATCATGGATTCTGCGGAGTCCTCCCATGTATGCTGGATTGTAAGCAGATAATGGATTCTCCGGAGGCCTCCCATGTATGCTGCTGGATTGTAACCAGATCATGGATTCTCCGGAGGCCTCCCATGTATGCTGCTGGATTGTAAGCAGATCATGGATTCTCCGGAGGCCTCCCATGTATGCTGGATTGTAAGCAGATCATGGATTCTGCGGAGTCCTCCCATGTATGCTGGATTGTAAGCAGATAATGGATTCTCCGGAGCCCTACCATGTATGCTGGATTGTAACCAGATCATGGATTCTGCGGAGGCCTCCCATGTATGCTGGGTTCTCCGCATAGTGACTGGATGTTTCCATATGATGACTGGCTGAATGCACATATCCTGTGATGAGAAGTGTCATGTCAGGAACACCCAAGTCCTTATATCCTGATAGGAACCCTTACTCTATTTTGGTGAACTCAAGCCGTCCTCATAGGGATGGACAGTCATTTCTATGGCCGCCTTGTAATTCTGTCATTTGAAGCTGCTCTTGGTAATGGTGTATATAGGGGATTGGCTCCTAACATTTGTCCCCTATGCACATGGGCAGTAAATGTATGATCCCTGGGTCAGACTCTCGGGACTTCCACCGATGAGGAGAATGAGTCCTCTGAGTGAATGGAGTGATAGTGCCCTGTTTGACCTCTGACCTGGTCACTGACTGACAGCAGAGCACTATCCCCATCAGTCCCAGAGCAGTGAGGACTGAGGGAGGACACCGTTTCTTTGCTCAGTGGGGGTCCTGGTGGTCAGACCCCAGTAGTCATTCATATATTTAGGCTATGTTCACACTACGTTGTTGCCGATGTGCGGAGGGGAACATAGCCTATCTTCTATGGGATCCCGGCCGGAGCATAAACACATAGTATACGCTCCGGGCGAGATCCCGTGCGCCGCCGCAAAGAACTGACATGTCAGTGAATTGCGGCCGTAGGAAACCCTGTCGGTTCACACAATGAAGCGAGCGGCTCAGGCTCATTGTGTCCTAGGGGGAATTCTGATCCGGGCACGCGCTGATGCCTGCGGCCAAAAGATCATCCGGCCAGTACTTAAGTACGGAAAGGCCGGTCTCTTACGTAGTGTGAACATAGCCTAAAAGAGATGTTCAGCACTGTATATAAGAGATGTTCAACACATTATATAAGAAGTGTTCAGCACAGTATATAAGAAGTGTTCAGCACAGTATATAATGGATGTTCAGCTAGGTATATAAAAAGTGTTTAGCACTGTATATAAGAAGTGTTCAGCACTGTATATAAGAAGTGTTCAGCACTGTATAGAAGAAGTGTTTAGCACTGTATAGAAGAAGTGTTCAGCACAGTATATAATGGATGTTCAGCTAGGTATATAAAAAGTGTTTAGCACTGTATATAAGAAGTGTTCTGCACTGTATATGAGGGATGTTCTGCACTGTATATAAGAAGTGTTCTGCATGGTATATAAGAAGTGTTCAGCATAGTATATAAGAAGTGTTCAGCATAGTATATAAGAAGTGTTTAGCACTGTATATAAGAAGTGTTTAGCACTGTATATAAGAGATGTTCAGCACAGTATATAAGAAGTGTTTAGCATAGTATATAAGAAGTGTTCTGCACTGTATATAAGAAGTGTTTTGCACTGTATATGAGGGATGTTCTGCACTGTATATAAGGGATGTTCAGCACTGTATATAAGAAGTGTTCAGCACTGTATATAAGGTATGTTCAGCACTGTATATAAGAAGTGTTCAGCACTGTATATGAGGGATGTTCAGCACTGTATATGAGGGATGTTCAGCAATGTATATAAGAAGTGTTCAGCACTGTATATGAGGGATGTTCAGCAATGTATATAAGAAGTGTTCAGCACTGTATATGAGGGATGTTCAGCACTGTATATGAGGGATGTTCAGCACTGTATATGAGGGATGTTCAGCAATGTATATAAGAAGTGTTCTGCACTGTATATAAGAAGTGTTTTGCACTGTATATGAGGGATGTTCTGCACTGTATATAAGAAGTGTTCAGCACTGTATATAAGAAGTGTTCAGCACTGTATATAAGGGATGTTCAGCACTGTATATAAGGGATGTTCAGCACTGTATATAAGAAGTGTTCAGCACTGTATATAAGAAGTGTTCAGCACTGTATATAAGGGATGTTCAGCACTGTATATGAGGGATGTTCAGCACTGTATATAAGAAGTGTTCAGCACTGTATATAAGGGATGTTCAGCACTGTATATAAGAAGTGTTCTGCACTGTATATAAGAAGTGTTCAGCACTGTATATGAGGGATGTTCAGCACTGTATATGAGGGATGTTCAGCACTGTATATGAGGGATGTTCAGCACTGTATATAAGAAGTGTTCAGCACTGTATATAAGAAGTGTTTAGCACTGTATATAAGGGATGTTCAGCACTGTATATAAGAAGTGTTCTGCACTGTATATAAGAAGTGTTCAGCACTGTATATGAGGGATGTTCAGCACTGTATATAAGAAGTGTTTAGCACTGTATATAAGAAGTGTTTAGCACTGTATATAAGGGATGTTCAGCACTGTATATAAGAAGTGTTCTGCACTGTATATAAGAAGTGTTCAGCACTGTATATGAGGGATGTTCAGCACTGTATATAAGAAGTGTTTAGCACTGTATATAAGAAGTGTTCAGCACTGTATAAAAGAAGTGTTCTGCACTGTATATGAGTGATGTTCAGCACTGTATATGAGGGATGTTCAGCACTGTATATAAGAAGTGTTCAGCACTGTATATAAGGGATGTTCAGCACTGTATATAAGAAGTGTTTAGCACTGTATATAAGAAGTGTTCAGCACTGTATATAAGAAGTGTTCAGCACTGTATATGAGGGATGTTCAGCACTGTATATAAGAAGTGTTCTGCACTGTATATGAGTGATGTTCAGCACTGTATATGAGGGATGTTTAGCACTGTATATAAGAGATGTTCAGCACTGTATATAAGAGATGTTCAGCACTGTATATAAGAAGTGTTTAGCACTGTATATGAGGGATGTTCAGCACTGTATATGAGGGATGTTCAGCACTGTATATGAGGGATGTTCAGCACTGTATATAAGAAGTGTTCAGCACTGTATATAAGAAGTGTTTAGCACTGTATATAAGGGATGTTCAGCACTGTATATAAGAAGTGTTCAGCACTGTATATAAGGGATGTTCAGCACTGTATATAAGAAGTGTTCTGCACTGTATATAAGAAGTGTTCAGCACTGTATATGAGGGATGTTCAGCACTGTATATGAGGGATGTTCAGCACTGTATATGACGGATGTTCAGCACTGTATATAAGAAGTGTTCAGCACTGTATATAAGAAGTGTTTAGCACTGTATATGAGGGATGTTCAGCACTGTATATAAGGGATGTTCAGCACTGTATATAAGAAGTGTTCAGCACTGTATATAAGGGATGTTCAGCACTGTATATAAGAAGTGTTCAGCACTGTATATGAGGGATGTTCAGCACTGTATATAAGGGATGTTCAGCACTGTATATAAGAAGTGTTCAGCACTGTATATGAGGGATGTTCAGCACTGTATATGACGGATGTTCAGCACTGTATATAAGAAGTGTTCAGCACTGTATATAAGAAGTGTTTAGCACTGTATATGAGGGATGTTCAGCACTGTATATAAGGGATGTTCAGCACTGTATATAAGAAGTGTTCAGCACTGTATATAAGGGATGTTCAGCACTGTATATAAGAAGTGTTCAGCACTGTATATGAGGGATGTTCAGCACTGTATATGAGGGATGTTCAGCACTGTATATAAGAAGTGTTCAGCACTGTATATAAGAAGTGTTCTGCACTGTATATAAGGGATGTTCTGCACTGTTCAGTATACGGTGATGAAGCTTGGCATGCAGGAGATGAGAGCTCCCCTTTAAGTCCCTGCAGTGGCTGTTACACCGGGGGGAGTCCCTTCTTTATTAGCGATGTAAGAGTTGATTTGCCGGGGCAGCAGCATGGCGGAGCTGCTACTTAGCGGCGGTCCATGTCTAATGTGTCAGTGAGCAGCATGTGTACGCTGTCATTTACCAGGGGAGCATGTGTAAAGTGTCATTTCTTCCCGCAGCAGCATGGCCCGAGCTGCCGACTGCCGAGGAAACATGGAGAAGGTGTCATTTATCAGATAAATAGCATGTACGCTCCGCCATTTGTCATTGGAAAATAGAGCGGCATTAGCATCCAGTGAAAGCAATGACGGCGGCAGCGACAAGTCTGCTGATTGCTTACATGCAGCGGCCTCCTCTTATAAATCAATGAATCTCATGTATACACAATAAAGAAGACTTCATTTCAGGATACCTACAAGGAGAGATTTATCAGCTGCTGTAGGAGCCGCCTGGCCGCTCAGCACATGCCCCATACAGATTGGATTTAAAGGGATAAAGACATTACTGGCTTTATTTTATTTATTTTTTTATAAATTGTAATTTTTATTGAAAGTTTTTGTTTTATACAATACAGAATCAATGTGTAAATGGCAAATGACAGTTGTATAATGGTCATGTACACAGAAACTTTGCAGAAACATCAAAGAAAATACCCTACTAAGTCAAAGGGAGTTAGAGCTCAAAAGTAGTAAAGGAACTCGGTACGAATACACCTCTAACATAACATAGCAGTGAGGAAAACAAATTCTTTGGGGAAACAAGACAAGAGACACAAGGAAGGGAATTGTGGTGAGATATTGCAAACCATGTAGACTGTCCTGCACCAAAGGGTCTAGCACGATCTGACTCTTTTTCTGCCCAGTATATGTCCCAAGGCCTCCAGACCTTATTTAAGTATTCAAGCTTATTATTAATCATTGCCGTCAGCTGTTCCATATTTCTAACATCCAATATCCCTGCATATAGATCGTTTCTGGTAGATACAACCGTTTTTTCTCCAGAACCGAGCAACCAGACATCTAGCCGCCGTAAGAATATGAAGCAATAATTTCATAGTTTTAAGCCCCAGCTTCATGGATGGTACGTTAAATAGATAGAAGACAGGGTCTAGGGGGGTCTCAAGGCCACTAAGGCCTTTAATCAGGTCTTGTACCATTTTCCAATAGGGAATTATTAAAGGGCACGTCCAATAAATATGCTGCAAGGTACCCACTCCCCTCCCACATCTCCAGCATGTTTTGGACAGTGACGAGTTCAATGCATGTAGGAATTCAGGTGTGTGGTACCAGAAAAGCATCAGCTTGTATCGGTTCTCTTTGTACGTCGTGCAGATAGATGTCTTAGCAGCTCTGTCCCATATTACACGCCACACGGTTTGAGGCAATTGTTTTCCAAAGAGCGCTTCCCAGCGCGACATGTAGGAATATCTAATGTCGTCGTCAGGAGGAGGGCTCTTCAATATTCTATAAATGTCTGAGATAAGACCTTTAGTGGAAACCCCTGATTTACACAGCCTCTCAAAATCCGTGGGGAGGGAAACCTTAGTTGTGGTAAATAACGTAGTCATGAAATGCTTGATCTGTGCCGCAGGAGATAGCCCATGGTCAGAGACTAAGGTGGGGAACGGTAGAAGGGTCCTGTCTTTAGGGTTGACAATGTCAGCAAACCTAAATAGGTTGCTAGCCTGCCAAACCTTAGTCATGGCTCCTGTAGACTGTCCGGCAAGCCCGGATGGAACAGGAAGGAGGTCATGGGGGAACATTTAGAGGCTAGGGGAAACTTTTTAAGACATATGTTTCATATTCGCCTAGTGTGAGTTATAGGACCCAGAACCGGCCCTTGGAGGGGTGTGTTTGGGGTGGCCCACAGGAGAGAATTGGGGTGTATTGGGGCTATCCATAGTTTTTCAATCATCATCCACTTTGTGTAGGCCAGAGGCGCTGCCCAAGCTGCAATGTAACCCAGATGAGCTGCCCAATAATAGCAGGTTAAGTCTGGTAATGCCAGGCCTCCCAGATATTTAGGGGCTTGAAGAATATTTTTTGCAACTCTATGTCGCTTGTGCGCCCACACGAAGCGAAGGATGGAGGCTTGAACAGTTTTCAATACACTCATAGGGACGGGGATTGGGAGGGTCTCGAAGTAATAGAGAATCTTAGGTAAAATGGTCATTTTGACTGCTGCTATCCGACCCAATAGTGAAATGGGTAAAGCATTCCACTTCTCCAAGAGGGACCGAATGTCAGCAAACAATTTGGGAAAGTTATGCGCATACAAAGATGAGTATGAATTTGTAATTTGGACCCCTAGGTATTTGAGAGAGGTGTCCTTCCAATTATACTTAAAATTCGTTCTGAGCGTGGACAGTAACGGGTCGGGGATATTAATAGGGAGGGCTTCCGTCTTGGATGTGTTTACCTTATAACCGGAGAGACGACCAAAGGTGGCCAGTAGTGTGTGTAGGTTAGGGAGGGAGATATGTGGCTGAGTTAACGTAAGAAGGACGTCGTCTGCGAAAAGGGATAATTTATATTCTTTTCCCCGTATTTGGACCCCGTGAATGTCCGGGTGACGGCGTATGGCACACGCCAGGGGCTCAATGCACATCACAAAAATCAGCGGCGATAGTGGGCACCCCTGGCGTGTGCCATTATGGATATCAATCACACCAGACATAGCATGTGGGAACTTGATAGAGGCTGTTGGTGAGGAATAAAGACCCCCGACCGCCTTAAGAAAGCCCCCCCGTAAGCCGTATGTTTCCAGTACTCTCATCATGAAGGGCCAGCCCAGGCGGTCGAAGGCCTTCTCCTCGTCAAGTCCCAACAACAATGCAGAGCCTTGCTCTTTATTTATTGCGTCTATCAAGTCTATCACTCTTAGAGTGTTTACCGGCTTTATTGAAAGAACAACTCAAATGCATTTCCAATAGGGGAGGATTGCAGACTGTGGGGTCTTATGGCCCTGTAGGGGGCGCCACAGATGACCTCGGGCCTGATGTTAGAGGGGGTCTGCCACAATGACACCTACCCCCTGTCCGCACCATACAGGATAAGGGATCACTGAGGGTCTGACTGCTGGGACCCCCGCAGGGATCAAGTGTGCACAGTGCCCCTCCAATCACTGTCTATGAGACTGCCATATTCATGTGACTGCCCCTCCAATCACTGTCTATGAGACTGCCATATTCATGTGACTGCTCCTCCAATCACTGTCTATGAGACTGCCATAGCCACAAGACTGGCCCTCCAATCACTGTCTATGAGACTGCCATATTCATGTGACTGCCCCTCCAATCACTGTCTATGAGACTGCCATATTCATGTGACTGCCCCTCCAATCACTGTCTATGAGACTGCCATATTCATGTGACTGCCCCTCCAATCACTGTCTATGAGACTGCCATATTCATGTGACTGCCCCTCCAATCACTGTCTATGAGACTGCCATATTCATGTGACTGCCCCTCCAATCACTGTCTATGAGACTGCCATATTCATGTGACTGCCCCTCCAATCACTGTCTATGAGACTTCCCCTCCAATCACTGTCTATGAGACTGCCATAGGTAGCACACTACTGTTATGGGCACTCAATGGCAGTATTTCTGTACAGTCTATACTCTATGGCAGGGGGATGGGGAACCTTTGGCTCTCAGCTGTTGTACAACCACAGTTACCATCATGCCTGGAGGGCTAAAGGCTTTGTCTGTCCCGGCATGATGGTAACTGTAGTTCTGCTACAGCTGGAGATCCCTGATCTATGGTGATGGCGGCACCATATACTATGTCTTCTTAGGGCCCTATTCCACTGGACGATTATCGTTCAGATTATCGTTAAATCGTTCGAATCTAAACGATAATCGTTCGGTTGAAATGCAGTTAACGATTAACGACCGAACGAGAAATCGTTGATCGCTTTATAAGACCTGGACCTATTTTTATCGTTGCTCGTTCGCAAATCGTTCGCGTTGAATAAGACATCGTTCGGTCGTTCGCAATAGATACGAATGCAATAGCGAATAAATAGCGAAGAAAAAACGATCGCAATTACGATCATAAGTAACGATTATCGTTCAATGGAAATGAGTGAACGTTTTCAGGTCTTTCGCAATAGTGGTCGTTTGCGATCGTTAATCGTTAATGATATGCAAACGATAATCGTCCAGTGGAATAGGGCCCTTAGACAGTGTGCGGAGTCCTGTATGACACTGTACACAGACACTGTATGCATAGTGACATCAGTCAGGGAGGGGGGGGCATGGATGTCTCCAAGGGTCCAAGCAGACCAGCACAATGGGGGACCCGTCCTACAGTCTCCATACATCAGAATCAGCCAGGCAATAGAAGAGGGGAATAGAAAAGTATAATACAGGATGGAACTCAGGATCAGTAATGTATGTACACAGAGACCTCACCAGCAGAATAGTGAGTGCAGCTCTGGAGTATAATACAGGATGTAACTCAGGATCAGTATTGTATGTACACAGTGACCCCACCAGCAGAATAGTGAGCGCAGCTCTGGAGTATAATACAGGATGTAACTCAGGATCAGTATTGTATGTACACAGTGACCCCACCAGCAGAATAGTGAGTGCAGCTCTGGAGTAGACTGGAGGATAGGCGGGTGTGGTCACTCTCAGTGTGTGTAGGTGTGTCTGTCTGTGCTCCTGAGCTCCAGAGAGAGAGGCTGATTTTCCACCTACCTTTCCCAGGAGTGTGGCAGGCTCCTGGGGGAGGTTTTCAGCATGGATCCCCGGGAATCCCAGGCCTCCATCTCCCGAACCAGGCCGGCGGGGGGTGGAGAGGAAAAGCTACCGGCCAGCGCTCCAGCCTGTGGACTGAGGAGATCTGGAAGGGTCCGCAGCAATGTGGCCCCTGGCCCCCAGGCAACGGCTTCCAGTGATGGAGGAAAGAAAACTGCGGCTAAGAAAACTCCAGCAGTGTCCAGGAGTCAGCCGGTGGAGATGTGGGGTGAGCGAGGCCCCAAGGAGTCTGCCAGCACGTACTGCTCCCGCATCACCGCTAAGTTTGCAGAATACGAACAGCTTGGGAAGGAACTGAAGGCAGCAAGAGAAGATCTGCGCTTTCTCAGGTACCAGGCGAATACGGCTCCCAAGAGGAAGAATCCCGAGGATCAGGTCCCTGAGTTCCCAGGTAAAGGGGATAGAGGAGAGGAGGGCGGCCATCCTGGAGGGGAGAGAGGAGAGGAGGGCGGCCATCCCGGAGGGGAGAGAGGAGAGGAGGGCGGCCATCCTGGAAGGGAGCGACCTGTTCAGGGAGAAATTGCACAATGAGGATCGCTTTGCCACTATGAAATCCCCTAGCAGCAGAGCGGATGATGGGGGTGATGCTGCAGTAGATGGGGAGAGTAGTAGTGGTGAGGAGGAAGAAATGGAGGCTGAGGAGGCTGAGGACTTGGTGGAGTGTAAGGAGGAGGACTGTGTGGTGAATGAAGACCCCTCTGATGTCACCCAAAGTAACCCCCAAAGCATGCAAGAGAGCTACAGCATTATGGCAGCGCAGGTGGCCCTGCCAGACACTGATGAGGATGATGATGATGGTCTGTCAGATGGAGGACTACTACAGGCCATAATCAGGCAGGAGTCCCCGCTGAGGATGGAGGCCTTCACATTTGGAGAAGATCTCCATCTCTCTGTAAGGATGTTCCTGTAAAAAGAAAAGCAGCCAAAAAGCAAGAAAGTGTGAGTCTTGTATTTACTCCATTCCAGCAGTCCGGGGCGGCTGAGAAGTCAGTCCGGGCGGCTGGTGACTCCTCTACACTGCTAGTCCCCATTTCTGATGTGGAATGGGGCCAGCAAGGAGGAGAGATAGATGGCAAGATGGCGGAGAAAGCCGCTCCTGCTTGTGTCAGTAGTGGGGGCGGCCATAGTAAAGGTAAAGAAGGGCCGGACAGGAAGGTTCAGGGCCACTCGGGAGTCTTGTGTGCTGCAGGACGCTCCTCATGGTGATGCGGGGCCATGTGCGTCACCTGTCATGGCATCCGCAGCTAAAGAGACTGTTGGGACTGAGACACGAAAAATCGATAAAACTGTGATAAAACCTGCCACACTGATCCACAAGGCCAGCCTAGCTACTGAGTGCATGGAGGTGACGGATGGGGGGAGTAGTAGTAGTATAAATGTTGTGCAGACTGGGGGAAGGAGTGGTGTTATTGATGGGAGTAGTAGTGGTGTGCATGATGGGGATGTGAGTGGTTTGAATGCTAGGGGTGGTGAAGTTAACCCTTCAGGTGCCACTGGAGAAGTGGCAATTCTCAGGGCAGATATTGCTGGGGTATATTCTGGTAATGAGCTTACTAGTCAGTCAGGGCCGGGTCCGGCTGCCCCTCCGGCTGCCGTTAGGAGTTACGCTAATGTTGCGGCAGCCGGAGGTCCAGGGAGATCTTCGCTTCCACCCCCTGGGGAGGGTCACTTGCAACGACGCCTTCTGGAGGCACTTAGGAAAGGAGATAGAACGCTCCAGGTAGAGGGGAGGGAGGTCGACTTGTCCTTCTACATAGAAAGACATGGACTTGGAGCCTTCCGAGAGAACAATGGGGAAGTGGTCTGGTCGCTTCCAACACCGGGGCAGGAGGTGGGCCGTAGGAACGTGGCCCGTCTGGTATGGAGAGGCAGTGATGCGTGCCCACAGAGAGGGAAGGTGGTGGAGCTTCTCTTCCAGATGAGGTTCAAGGCCAGTGACATCTTTGCCTTGATCCACCCCTACGGCTCCTCTGAGTTCGACATCAGCTTTGTAAGACCAGAGGGGCTTGAACTTTTCTGGTCTAATTATGAGCTGGTGAAGGACGAGCCCGGATGGCAATCAGAGGTAAGACAGTCCTTTGAGGATTTTCTTCAGAGTCAAGTACCTCTACTGGGCCTATGTAGTAGTAAGTCAGAGTGGTGGGAGATATTCAAGAAGCGGGTTGCGAGGTTCTTCCGCCAGCTCTCGAGCCTCAGGTCCCTGAATAGTTATCGTGTGTATCAGGGCCTGAGGAGGAAACTCGAGCATCTAGTCTCGACTGGAGGTAGTAGAGAAGAGATCTCCAGAGTGAAAGCCTTGCTCATGAGGTGTCAGTATGATAGGCACGCATCTTTAGTTTTTGAGAGGGATTTCGGGAGGTACCGCTCGCCCGACCCCTACAGAAACTGTAAGATGTCAGTGAATAGTAAGATTGTGACTGGACTGGTTGATAGTACGGGATCTCTGAACCGGTCCAGATCAGGGATCCTGGAGGTCGTCAGATCCTTTTACTCACACCTCTTGGGGAGGAAGGATCTAGATCGAGACGTGATGTCGGGTTTCCTGGCTGAAACCATTCCTGAGCCAGGGGTAGACCCCTCTCTTGATGTTTTGGCAAGAGAGATCAGGGAAGAGGAAGTTAGACTGGCGATTGAAGGGCTTACCCTGAAGAAGTCGCCAGGTCCAGATGGCTTAACATCTGAGTGGTATAAGACCTTCAGGGACCTCTTGGTTCCCCTCTTGACCGAGGTCTTCAATGAGTGTCTTTCCTCGGGCACTCTGCCGAGGTCAATGAGGAGGTCAGCCCTGATTCTTCTGTCAAAGGGTAAAGATTTGAGCCGTATTGAGAATTGGAGACCCATAGCTCTTCTCAGTGCGGACAGGAAGATTCTGGCCAAGATACTGTTTAATCGGCTGGTGAAGTTTGCACCCCGGCTCCTTTCGGGGGCTCAGCATTGCTCTGTTCCAGGCCGAAGCACCTTAAGTGCTGTCCTTAGTGTCAGGGAGGCAGTGGAGCGGAGTAGTGCGGGTCTTTGGAAGGGGTACTTGCTGTCCCTGGATCAGGCCAAAGCATTTGATCGGGTGAACCACGAGTACCTCTGGTCTGTCCTTCTGAGATATGGCCTACCAGATACTTTTGTCAATTGGCTTAAGATCTTGTATGCAGGGGCAGAGAGTTTCCCGCTGGTGAACGGTTGGTCTGGCCACTCTTTTGAGGTTGGGTCTAGTGTTCGCCAGGGCTGTCCTTTGAGCCCACTGTTGTATGTGTTCGCGATCGACCCTTTCCTTAGGAGGGTTGGTTGTGGACCATTGGCAGGGGTCAGGGTGAGCCTGGAGGAGCCAGAAGCCACCCTGAGAGTGGTAGCGTACGCTGATGATGTCACTATCTTCGTGTCCTCGAGAGAGGAGGTCGATATGGTGATGTCGGAGGTGGACCGCTACTCAGAGGCATCTGGGTCCAGCATCAACCCGGATAAGTGTGAAAGTCTCTGGCTGGGAGGGGGAGATCCCGAGTTTGATCTCCCGGACACCCTTCCAGGGCCCCAAGACTCTGCAAAAATCCTAGGCATTACATTCGGCCAGGGTGATTACCCTACTAAAAACTGGAATGGTAGGCTCCAGAATGCCGCTCAGAAGGTGGACCAGTGGAAGGGTTGGTCCTTAACCTTAAGGGAAAGGGTACACCTGATCAAATCGTACCTGCTCCCTTTGTTCATCTACCTGGGCAGTGTATGTATCTTGCCAGAGGCTTCCTATACTAGGATCTACAGCCTGTTCTTCCAGCTGTTATGGGGGAATAGGCTGAACCTGGTCAAGAGAGAGGTTACGTACCGCACGAGGAGACTTGGGGGTTTGTCTATGGTGAACCCAGTGGTGTTCTTAGTGAACACCTTCTTAAAAGCCAACATCGCAAACCTCTGGAAAGAGAGGGCTCCTCCGTGGGTACTCTCCTGCAGGGAATGGTTTCGGCCTTTCTTCCAGGAATGGGAGACAGGAGGGCGAGTGAAGGACCTTCGTACACCCCATGGGTATCTTCCGGCTTACGCTACCCCGACTCTGAAGATGATACGTCGGTGGGGTCTGGGAATGTGGGAGATCAGGACTCAGTCGAGGAAATTCCTTGACCAAAGGGTTCTGTTGACCCATTTCCAGAAGCCCCTGGCGCTCAGGGATTGCCCAGGCCAGGATCTAGAGGTTGGGCTTAGTCTTTTAAACTCAAAACGGATCCCTCAGAAGTTTTGGGATTTGGCCTGGCGCTGTTTACAGGGGAAGCTATATGTAAGGGACAATTTGAAGTGCAGGAGCTCCGATGATCGGGGGTGTCCCCGAGAGGAGTGTGGTAATACGCTGGAAAGCATGGATCATTTCCTGCTTCATTGTCCCTTCAATATAGGGGTTTACACCAGGGTGGGCGCCTCCAAAGGTTGGAGTCAGTTGGTCAGTCTCACCTATCCGGAGTGGGCTTATGGGGCATTCAGGAACCTGGGTGGCCGAGATCGCTGCGTGTTATTTCTAGTCAGCTTAGTGGTTAGGTACCACACGTGGAACGCACGGTGTCTAGTATCTACACAGCGTAGAGTCCTCTCCGAGGTGGAGGTCTGTAGGAACATCACTGGTGACCTTGGGAAGATCAGGTCTTTGGAGTATGGCAGGCTGGGTACAAGTAGGGCTTCTCTCCTGTGGAGAGGGTTTTCTTTTGCTGTGCCCTAGGTACTGAGCCCACTGGGTGAGGGACCATAATTCTGGTTAGGGACAGAGCAGGTAGGGACAGCAGTAGGGAAAGCGCGTAGGGTCAGTTTAAACTTAGGGTTAGAGATAGGGGGAGAGCAGGGTAAGATAGTAAGGGATAGTTTATAAATTTCTAGTACTCGGTCTGCCATCCTTCGATCCCGGTGGAGGGCTGGTGCATGCCACTTTAGCTTTTTGTTTTGTTTTTCTGGTCAGCAGTAGGTATAAAGGGCTTACAGGCTACCGAACTTGGGCCTTATTATAATATTGTATAATATTGTTGTGTTATGTTATTATGGTGTGCTATGTTTATGTTAATATATGTTATAAGTGTTGGCAGGGTTATGGCTGAATAAGCCATATGAACTTTATGGACATTATAGTCATTGTATATATTGTATATATGAGGGGATACAGAATAGGTTGAGAGGGGGGATATGGGGGGGCGGGGTCTGTGGGAAGGTGTGGGCTGAATGGAGCTGACACCAAAAATGGACTGAACTTTGACTCCATGAGCTGAGCTCACACTGGGGTCTAGGGGTAGGTGGAGGGGCACGTGGGTAATAGCTAGAAGTGTTGTGTGTTTTGTTTCTCTGTTACTGGTGGTTTGTTTTGCTGTTACTGGTATTTAGGTCCCTTTTTAGTTTTTCGGGGCAGCCGGGCCCGAGTGTTGTACTGGAATAACCAGTTAGTTAGTATTTTATTCTTATACTGATATATGTTATATGCTTTCTTTTGGTTAGGCCTGGATGGCTTTCATTTTCAGTTCATGTATAGTTATTGTTTGTAGTATCAGGTGGTCGTGTGTTGGTCTATAGGTGGTTATACTAAGGATGTGTGTGTTTAGGTTTTGTTTATTTACTATAACCCAGGTTTGAGAGCTTTTTTTTGTTTGTTTGTTTGGTTTTTTTTTTTGTTTGTTTTTTTGTTTTAGTTTTTTTTTAGCCAGGGTGGCTTCTCTTTAGTTATGATTACAGCCGAGGATGGCTTTGTAGTTTAAGTTTTATGGCTTATTTTGCCTGGAATGAAAACATTTTTATTTATTTTATTTTATTTTATTTATTTATTTATTTATATATTTTTTTTTGTTAAGTAGGAATGCTGGGCTGGCTTGGTGGCAAAAGGTTAAAGATTTCATTTTTGCTTTATACTATTACAATGGTTTATCATTATTATTTGTTATTTATGTAATTTACTGTTATGTTTAAGTTATGGGCAGATATGCCCTGTTTGTTAATTTTTCTATTTTTCTAATAAAAAGAATTACAGGATGTAACACAGGATGTAACTCAGGATTAGTAACGTATGTACACAGTGACCCCACCAGCAGAATAGTGAGTGCAGCTCTGGAGTATAATACAGGATGTAACTCAGGATCAGTAATGTATGTACACAGTGACCCCACCAGCAGAATAGTGAGTGCAGCTCTGGAGTATAATACAGGATGTAACTCAGGATTAGTAACGTATGTACACAGTGACCCCACCAGCAGAATAGTGAGTGCAGCTCTGGAGTATAATACAGGATGTAACTCAGGATTAGTAACGTATGTACACAGTGACCCCACCAGCAGAATAGTGACTGCAGCTCTGGAGTATAATACAGGATGTAACTCAGGATCAGTAATGTAATGTATGTACACAGTGACCCCACCAGCAGAATAGTGAGTGCAGCTCTGGAGTATAATACTGGATGTAACTCAGGATCAGTAATGTACACAGTGACCCCACCAGCAGAATAGTGAGTGCAGCTCTGGAGTATCATACAGGATGTAACTCAGGATTAGTAACGTATGTACACAGTGACCCCACCAGCAGAATAGTGAGTGCAGCTCTGGAGTATAATACAGGATGTAACTCAGGATCAGTAATGTATGTACACAGTGACCCCACCAGCAGAATAGTGAGTGCAGCTCTGGAGTATAATACAGGATGTAACTCAGGATTAGTAACGTATGTACAAAGTGACACCACCAGCAGAATAGTGAGTGCAGCTCTGGAGTATAATACAGGATGTAACTCAGGATTAGTAACGTATGTACACAGTGACCCCACCAGCAGAATAGTGACTGCAGCTCTGGAGTATAATACAGGATGTAACTCAGGATCAGTAATGTAATGTATGTACACAGTGACCCCACCAGCAGAATAGTGAGTGCAGCTCTGGAGTATAATACTGGATGTAACTCAGGATCAGTAATGTACACAGTGACCCCACCAGCAGAATAGTGAGTGCAGCTCTGGAGTATCATACAGGATGTAACTCAGGATTAGTAACGTATGTACACAGTGACCCCACCAGCAGAATAGTGAGTGCAGCTCTGGAGTATAATACAGGATGTAACTCAGGATCAGTAATGTATGTACACAGTGACCCCACCAGCAGAATAGTGAGTGCAGCTCTGGAGTATAATACAGGATGTAACTCAGGATTAGTAACGTATGTACACAGTGACCCCACCAGCAGAATAGTGAGTGCAGCTCTGGAGTATAATACAGGATGTAACTCAGGATTAGTAACGTATGTACACAGTGACCCCACCAGCAGAATAGTGACTGCAGCTCTGGAGTATAATACAGGATGTAACTCAGGATCAGTAATGTAATGTATGTACACAGTGACCCCACCAGCAGAATAGTGAGTGCAGCTCTGGAGTATAATACAGGATGGAACTCAGGATCAGTAATGTACTATAGTCTTGTGATTTGCAGAGAGCGGCACATGGTCCTGTGAAGCATAAACTGGGTCACTCCGGCTTCAGGCTCCGGCTTTCTCTGTGGGGATGCTGGGGCTTTCAGTAGAGAAACCTGCTGCGCATAACAGGGAGGAAGACAGTATAAAGGCTAAGCAGATGCAGACATATGTAAATGTTCTTTTGGACGAGTCGGCAACAGGTTACAGGGTAATAATAGGACGACATGAACAATGACATGGAGCAATGCAAATCATATCCAGCAGGATGGGGTCATAGGGGCAACACACTGCTATGTGTCTCCCTGATGACATCATAGATGGGCTGCACAGTGATGTCACCATAAGACATGAGATAGATGTGATGTCACCATAAGACATGAGATAGATGTGATGTCACCATAAGACATGAGATAGATGTGATGTCACCATGAGACATGAGATAGATGTGATGTCACCATGAGACATGAGATAGATGTGATGTCACCATGAGACCTGAGACCCTTCTGCCGCTTGTCTATGAGGGTCTGGCAGCTGCTGTGCGCGGTTCTGGTGGGATTTCCTCTGGATCAATAGAAACTAAATTACAAGCAGAGGGTAAGAGATCGGCTCCAGGTGACGCCTGATGGAGCTCGGCCTGTTCTACAGCTCATCAATTATCCTTATACACGGTGAGGGTCAGGCCACAGGATTGGATTCTTAAATACTCCAAGTGTCCTCATTGTCCTCTCCACCGCCCTGTCAGGGGACAATTAATGGTCAGGGACCCCAGACAGCAGCAACTCACTCTATCTAATCTATCTATCTATCTATCTATCTATCTATCTATCTATCTATCTATCTATCTCCCATCTATCTATCTATCTATCTATCTATCTATCTATCTATCTATCTATCTATCTATCTATTATCTATCTATCTATCTAAATAGTATAATCAAGCAGCACAACACAAAGTCCTGTTATAATGGTGCCAGCAGATTGCCTTGACCAAGGGCTGATAAATCCAATGTAAAATAGTCTGCAGCACTCCAAATAGTACGTGCAAAAAGTGGTTTATTCCATCAAAACAATCACGTCATCGAAACGTCGCGTTTGCATATGCCGCATTTACTCACATGTTGTGAATTTATTGTTTTGATGGAATAAACCACTTTTTGCACGTACTATTTGGAGTGCTGCAGACTATTTTACATTGGATTTATCTATCTATCTATCTATCTATCTATCTATCTCCTATCTATCTATCTCCTATCTATCTATCTATCTATCTATCTATCTCCTATCTATCTATCTATCTATCTATCTATCTATCTCCTATCTATCTATCTATCTCCTATCTATCTATCTATCTATCTATCTATCTATCTATCTATCTATCTCCTATCTATCAATCTATCTATCTATCTATCTATCTATCTATCTCCTATCTATCTATCTATCTATCTATCTCCTATCTATCTATCTATCTATCTATCTATCTATCTATCTATCTCCTATCTATCTATCTATCTATCTATATATCTTTCATCTATGTATCTATGTATCTATGTATCTATCTATCTATCTATCTCCTATCTATCTATCTATCTATCTATCTCCTATCTATCTATCTATCTATCTATCTATCTATCTATCTCCTATCTATCTCCTATCTATCTCCTATCTATCTATCTATCTCCTATCTATCTATCTCCTATCTATCTATCTATCTATCTATCTCCTATCTATCTATCTATCTATCTATCTATTTATCTATGTCCTATCTATCTCCTATCTATCTATCTATCTCTCCCACATTACACCTGTGCACACAACCATAATAAATGGCCGTTGTACTATAGCAGATAGTATAGCCCCATTATATGCTATGGGCTCATGGTTCCCATAGTCTGTGCAGTTGCCTGGGCTCCTATATGTCTGCTATGTGCATGGTCTTTGCCAATGTACCAGTGATATTACTGACCACAACACCACAGCGGTTGAGTGCAGGTGATCTAAAGGCCCTATTACACAAAGTGATTATTGGCCGTTTTTGGACGATATGACTGTCGCGGCTGATCGCTTTGTGTAATACATGCACAATGTCGGCTGATTGTCCTTCAACAGGTAAAAAAATCAACGATCAGAATAGCAGCGATCTGCTGCCGTCACTCCGTGTAATAGGAGCGGGGGCAGCACACCGTGGCCCACCCAGCTCTTACCTGCTCGCTGCTAACACATGTAATAGCACGGGCAGCGAGCGGGGATCCAGGACGCTGACCTGACAGGTAGGCGCTCACTTCCTTCCTCTCATTGTCCCGTGTAATAGGGGCTTTAGGGTATGTTCACACTACGGAAAAGAGGCAGAATTTCAAGCAGATTCCGCTCCAAATTCCACCTGTAAAATATGAACATTGGTCCTTTCCATAGGCCAATACGGGCTTTCCGCTCATTTGTGCACATGGCGGAATTTTCGGATGGAAAATTCCATTGCAATCTGCGTTCCACCGGAAGAAGTGAAATGTCAATTCTTTGGGTGGCTTCCCTAGAGGAATCCCGTAGAAGTCTATGGGGCTTGAATTCCACTCAAATTCTGCTCAAATTCTGCCAGAGCTGAATAGGTGAGGAATTTCAAGCAGGAAACTTTCCTCTTCAATTTCTCGCAGAATCCACGTAAATTGCAAGTGTGCACATCCCCTTAGAGAGAGCCAGGCTGCCCGGAAGGCTACGCACTGGTAGGAGAGGAGCAGTCACTGGTGCTGCTGGGAGACTCAGGCTCTGTGTCCTTCCTCCTCCTGTGCCGCATGAAGGCCGGAGTGCTGCTGGGAGACTCAGGCTCTGTGTCCTTCCTCCTCCTGTGTGCCGCATGAAGGCCGGAATGCTGCTGGGAGACTCAGGCTCTGTGTCCTTCCTCCTCCTATGTACCTTGTGAAGGCCGGAGTGCTGCTGGGAGACTCAGGCTCCGTGTCCTTCCTCCTCCCGTGCCGCATGAAGGCCGGAGTGCTGCTGGGAGACTCAGGCTCCGTGTCCTTCCTCCTCCTGTGCCTCGTGAAGGCCGGAGTGCTGCTGGGAGACTCAGGCTCTGTGTCCTTCCTCCTCCTGTGAGCCTTGTGAAGGCCGGAGTGCTGCTGGGAGACTCAGGCTCCGTGTCCTTCCTTCTCCCGTGCCGCATGAAGGCCGGAGTGCTGCTGGGAGACTCAGGCTCCGTGTCCTTCCTCCTCCTGTGCCTCGTGAAGGCCGGAGTGCTGCTGGGAGACTCAGGCTCTGTGTCCTTCCTCCTGTGAGCCTTGTGAAGGCCGGAGTGCTGCTGGGAGACTCAGGCTCTGTGTCCTTCCTCCTCCTGTGCCTCGTGAAGGCCGGAGTGCTGCTGGGAGACTCAGGCTCCGTGTCCTTCCTCCTCCTGTGCCGCATGAAGGCCGGAGTGCTGCTGGGAGACTCAGGCTCTGTGTCCTTCCTCCTCCTGTGTACCTCATGAAGGCCGGAGTGCTGCTGGGAGACTCAGGCTCTGTGTCCTTCCTCCTCCTGTGTACCTGGTGAAGGCCGGAGTGCTGCTGGGAGACTCAGGCTCCGTGTCCTTCCTCCTCCTGTGACGCATGAAGGCCGGAGTGCTGCTGGGAGACTCAGGCTCTGTGTCCTTCCTCCTCCTGTGTACCTTGTGAAGGCCGGAGTGCTGCTGGGAGACTCAGGCTCTGTGTCCTTCCTCCTCCTGTGCCTCGTGAAGGCCGGAGTGCTGCTGGGAGACTCAGGCTCCATGTCCTTCCTCCTCCTGTGCCGCATGAAGGCCGGAGTGCTGCTGGGAGACTCAGGCTCCGTGTCCTTCCTCCTCCTGTGCCTCATGAGGCTGGAGTGCTGCTGGGAGACTCAGGCTCTGTGTCCTTCCTCCTCCTGTGTACCTTGTGAAGGCCGGAGTGCTGCTGGGAGACTCAGGCTCTGTGTCCTTCCTCCTCCCGTGCCGCATGAGGGCCGGAGTGCTGCTGGGAGACTCAGCCTCTGTGTCCTTCCTCCTCCTGTGTACCTTGTGATGGCCGGAGTGCTGCACCAGGATCTCCAACCCGGGGGTGACCTGCAGCTGTTCTGTTACAACTTGCAGTGAATGTTCCATTAAGGCAGATGGGGAACCTTTAACCGCCCAACTGCTGCAAAACTACAACTCCCATCATACCTGGACAACCTGGATGGGGACATCCACAGCTCTCCCACATTAATAGGGCCTCCTCCCTAGACTGTTAGGTATGGGTATGAGGGCAATGGACGGCAATGGTCCAGGAAGAAGCTGAAAAGTGTTGGCGTTCTTGTAGGACTTTCTGCTTTGTGTGAACCTGGCTTTAAGGATCTCCAGTAAAGCTCTGCACACTCCTGGAGGTGCCAGACCGCACTTTGGGTTTTCCAGTAGCCAGGATGTGGGGGAGGTTGTGGTTCTGCGGCCACTAGGAGGTGCTGAGCGATGTGAACCCTATGTGCTTGGTGCAGTGTGACCGGCATCATGTCTCTGACATCCACAGTGGTGCAGTAGGGCAGGTGATAGCAGACAGTTGTATATCCAGGACTCCATCTGCAGTCCTTCCCCATTATATCTCAGATCTTCCTAGACTTCTGCACGGTAACCCGCCGCGCCCTACATCCTGTGCCGCCATATCACTGCCCTTCTCTTGCTATGGCATTCAGGAGCCCAGGAAAGCTGGGTACCTCCCAGCCTATGAAGTCCTGCGCCTTAGCTATGACTTGTGCCCAGGATTCTGGGAGTTTTTCCATCATTCTGTGACATTAATGCTCTGGGTCCCTGGAGGATTCCCCCCGCCGTGTAGCCTGCACCTGCCGTATCACACGGATGGGAAGAACACCTGGCTGGGGGTGCGCAGTGGTGATTTAACCCCGGCTCTGCCGCAGCGCTTATTGAGCTGGATTGATCATGTGGATGAGGAGTCCATAAGCACGGTCCCCGCAGGCTGTGATTGATAGGACGGGGAGTGAAATGTGATCAGTTCTGCACAGAGTCCCTGCGTTTGTTCTCGTCCTGGAATATAATAGAAGGCCCCCATGTAACACACACAAGCCGCCCCATCCCGACTCCTTATTACATTCACTGAGTCCATAATTCAGCATTTCCCTAGTAGTAACCTGAAATAACCCAGCAGTGCTGTGTGCTCCTCGGCTCAGCTATACGCATGCAGCAGGGCTGAGGTGGTCACATGGGCAGACTGCTAATGCATCCTATAATCCTCTCCTCATCTATAGCAATGCAGCAGAGCTGAGGTGGTCGGATTAGGAGATTGCTAATGGATTCCGGGCTCCTTTGCTCATCTGCACACATGTAGCAGAGCTGAGTTAGCCACAAGAGCTTATTGCTTAGGTGTTCTATGCTAAGCTACATGGGTGCAGCAGAGCTGAGTTGCTTTGCTGAACATATTGGTAGTTAGTACCTCTATGGATGTAGTAGAGCTGAGCTGGTTAGATGAGTATATTGCATAGATACAGCTGAGCTGAGGTTGTAGAATGCACATTTGGCTAATGCATTTGGTGTCATCTTCCTTAGCTGTATTATTGCAGCAGAGCTGAGTTGGTCGGATGAACATCTTGGTAGTGTGTTTTGTAATCTGCTCAACGCAGTAGATCTGAGTTAGTCAAATGAGTGTATAGCAGAGCTGAGTTGGTTGCAGCAGAGCTGAGTTGTTTGGATTGGCATATTGCTAGCT
This sequence comes from Dendropsophus ebraccatus, assembly GCF_027789765.1. NCBI lineage: Eukaryota > Metazoa > Chordata > Amphibia > Anura > Hylidae > Dendropsophus > Dendropsophus ebraccatus. Next base: position 6,686,514 of record NC_091463.1, read on the forward strand.
ATCTATTAGGATGCAGCAGAGCTGAGTTGGTTAGATGGGTACAGTATGTATCTAATCATCCAGATCAGTGTTCCCCAACTCCAGTCCTCCTGGCCACCAGCAGGTAATGTCCTTAGTCAGTGCATCAGGTATCACCACAGGTGTTCTATGTACAGGACCTCCTCATCACATGACCTGTGGGTGACCTTTGAGGACACTGGTCTGGATGGACACAGAGGAGCTGGAGTGTGTGTATATATATCCATTGCAAAGCTGAGCTGGTCAGATGGGAGTGCTGCTAGTGTACTCATTCTTCCTCTGCTCATCTCTACAGTTGTGGCAGAGATACATTGGCCGATGATCATTGTGTTAAACGTCTGTACAGATGCAGAAGGGTTAAGAGTCTTCAGAGGTTTGTACAGGACTGTAGTTAAAGGGGAACTCCAGAGGGAAAAAAAGTGTTTCCTGATCAACTGGTGTCAGAAAGTTTATACAGATTGGTAATTTACTTCTATTTAAAAATCTCTAATCTTCCAGTACTTTTCAGCTGCTGTATGTCCTGCAGGAAGTGGTGTATTCTCTCCAGTGTGACACAGTACTCTCTGCTGCCACCTCTGTCCATGTCAGGAACTGTCCAGAGAAGCAGCAAATCCCCATAGAAAACCTCTCCTGCTCTGGACAGTTGGCACAGATGGGATTTGTTGTTTTGCAACAGCTGGAGGGCTGAAGGTTCCCCATCCCTGATTCATATAGTGGCAACATATTCTGCGGTGCTGTACAAAGATTGCCATCTGTACCTGTCCCCAACAAGGCTGCACTGGGGGACCCCTGTCTGCTGCCTCCCCCATGGCATCCATTAGGTGGCGCTGTGTGTGGCCCCTGAGCCTTCATGTTGCCTCCATTATCATTGGACACAATGTTGCATTGCTATCCTGCATTGTTGGGCCCTGGAATCCGCATTCTCTTGCCGCATTCCGTTCCCGCCACGCACAATAAGCGGCCGCCGTCCTCCGGTTACAATGAGCGCACAGATTTGCCGGCTGTTGTCCTTGAGGAAGACGTGTGATATATTATTACTAATTCATTTATCCTCCTGCTCGGTTTCCTTCGTTGTAATCGACTCGGGGACACGTGCCGCGGTTTCACACGCAAGAACCATCCTCCTGCTTCTCCCCACAATTTCCATATTCTTTGTGCGCGGATCCTCTACAGATCTGACATTTATAGGATAATCACATTTTACCTTCCTGCTTTGGGTTTGCAGAAAAGGCACAAGAGAAGCTTCTGGAAAGTGCAATGTTAAAGGGGTGGTTCATAATTCTTTCAGATCAACTGGTCCCAGCAAGTGCCAGAGATTTGTAATTTACTTCTATTATAAAATCTCCAGTCTTCCAGTACTTATCAGCTGCTGTATGCTCTGCAGGAAGTGGTGTATTCTCTTTAGTCAGGAGCCTTAGGGATTTGCTGCTGCTCTGGACAGTTCCTGACATGGACAGAGGTGGCAGCAGAGAGCACTGTGTCAGACTGGAGAGAATACACCACTTCCTGCAGGACATACAGCAGCTGATAACTACTGGAAGACTGGAGATATTCTAATAGAAGTAAATTACAAATCTCTGATGCTTTATGGCAAGAGTTGATGTGAAAGAAATCTTTTTTGGTGAACAACCACTTAAGGCTATGTTCACACTACGTATATTTCAGTCAGTATTGCAACCAAAACCAGGAGTGGATTAAAAACACAGAAAGGCTCTGTTCACACAATGTTGAAATTGAGTGGATGGCCGCCATATAATGGCAAATATTTGTTGTTATTTGAAAACAACGGCTGTTATATTGAAATAATGGCCGTTATTTACTGTTATATGGCGGCCATCCACTCAATTTCAACATTGTGTGAACAGAGCCTTTCTGTGTTTTTAATCCACTCCTGGTTTTGGTTGCAATATGAGGACCACAATACTGACTGAAATATACGTAGTGTGAACCTAGCCTTAAAATGATGGATTGAAGCCAATCTTTAGGCCCCTCCCCCTTGCTTAGACCCCCTCCCCCAGTCAGTTTAGTTCCTTGTAGTTTATAGTCATTCTGTCCTTACTGTAATGAACATCAGTTCTCCGTGCATTCAGTCCAGCAGCCAGTCTGAGCCAGAGGAGCTGCAGTGTAAAGTATGGGAGACAAGGTCAGCCTTTAGGGGTCTGTTCACACACTGCAGATCCGGTGCCCAAAGTGTGCAATACTTCTTTTTTTTTTTTAAATCAGATAATTTTTTATTAACACGTTCATTGCAGTTCAGTCACATATTTAAAACATATCTGATACATAGTTCGATACATAGTCAACACAATAGTGCAAATAAGAACAATGATAAAGCAGTGATCATACAATGTCAAGTGCACTTTACATATGTAAGGATCATGAAGCATCATCTGCAAGTCAACCCACCATTTTCCATATTTTCCTCCCAACCAAACATAAAGGACGTGAACAAGTAAAGACCCCCTCTCCCACATGCTTATGAACATCACATCAGGTATACCACATGGTACAAGTTGCACGACACCCTGTGTCGCAATTGCTATATGCCAACTATTGAAAGAATAAGAACAATAAAAGAAAAACACACAAAGAAAAAAAAGGAAAAAGTAAATCTTAACACATAAAAAACTTCTGCGGTCCTCACTGTGTTTGTGCGTATTTACCTGCGTTCCCTTCAAGGGGATTCCCCACCTCTACGCATATATGACGGGCTTCCTCACGTCCACCAGTAATTACCCAGATAGGGTGGGAGTACACGGTACCTTAACCCTGTTCCTAAAGTACTACATCGTCTATCTGGCCATTGCACTAAGAAACTGCTGCAGGGGGTTTCTACAAGTCTGTAGCAATATTTGGGTCGGAATACCCGGAGTATCCAGCCATCTTCCCCAAATTTGCTCAAACTTGCGGAGATTAAGATATACGCCTCTTTGCAGTCTGATAATAGCGTTCATTCTGTTCCAGAAGTCAGGTATGGTTGGAGGCTCCCTATTGATCCATTTAGAAGCAATGCATTTACGTGCCTGATACAAAATCCTTTGTACCCCTAACACCGTATAGTCATCCAGTTGTAAGGCGCCAATCAGCCCCAATATGTAATGTTGCGGAGATAATAATATAGAGATACCAAATACCTGCCGAATAACATCTCTCACCCCCTCCCAATATGCAGTCCCAAAACATATGAAGTATATGAGGTCCCCTTCATCACACCTTGGACACTGAGATGTTGGCCGGTACCCTATCTTGTGCATAATATGTGGAGTTTTATATATGTGGCATCCATTGGGCTTCACATAAGGACAATAGTGGGACCATTTCCAGTACCTCCCGCCATTGGGCCTCATCAATAGGTCCAATATCTTGAACCCACTTATCTCTAATTGTTAGAGGAGCTGTAGAGAGCTTTGATTGCAACAGTGAGGAGTATGCAAGGGATATAGCCCCCCGCCCTGCTCCCTCTTCTCCCACAGCATCTAGAAGGCGATGAGATGACATAGTGAGAGGTGTTAGGTTATGTTGGGCCTGTAAAGCGTGGCGAATTTGTAGGTATTTATGGAACATTACATTCGTAAAAAGAAAAATTTCCTTGAGTGTATCAAAGGAGATAATTGCACCATCCCTCCATACCTGCGCTACATAAAAGACTCCTGCATGCTTCCACGGGGAGAAACCCTCCAGCCAAAACAGTTCTGGCAGCTGCGGGTTCCACCACAATGGGGTGAAATTAGTAAAACCAGACACACCCAACACCGTTTTTGCGTGATTCCAGACTCCACTTAGTAAGCGCAGGGTAGGCATAAACCTGCCCTTGCCCATAACACAGGCCGTGTCCACTGAAGCCAAAGGTGGCGTATGCCCTGTTAACCAGGAAACCATCAGGCCCACTACACCAATCTCCTCCGTTTGTCCCCACCCTTTTATGTGCTGCAATTGGGCTGCAATAAAATATAGGAAGGGATCTGGGATCGCTGTGCAATACTTCTAAACAAATCAGTGTGTACAATCAGATCTACTCGATCCTAAGGGGATGTTCACACCTACTTTATAGGGGTTTCTGCCTTCCTCTGGATCTACACAGTAGGGCTTCTCTAGGTTGAACCTGATGGACTCTTGTTACTCTGTTAGGCTGCGTGCACACTACGGAATTGCCGCGTATAACCTGCGGCATATTCCATCGCTCGTCCCCGCACGCGGCGGCGCGCTTTTCCGCCGGTGCCATAGACACTGTTCTGTGCACGGGCGGATTCCGCGTTCCGTCGAACGAATTGACATGTCAATTCTTTTACCGGAACGCGGAATCCGCCCGTGCATAGAATAGTGTCTATGGCACGGACGGAAATGCGCGCCGCCGCGTGCGGAGACGAGTGACGGAATATGCCGCGGGTTATACGCGGCTATTCCGTAGTGTGCACGCACCCTTACTATGTTATATGCTGCAGACCTTCTGATAGCAAAGTAAAGGGCTTATCCAGGATTAGAAAAAGCACAGCTAGTTTCTTGCAAAAACAGCGCCACCCTTTGTCTCCAGGTTGTATGTGATATTGCAACTCAGCTCCATTCACTTCAATACAGGATTTTTAGAGGATTTCCTGCTATCCCGGCCCAGTGACTTTCTGCAGAGGTTCCTTGTGATGATGAGGAGCCGAGACGGGTCCGATACTGCGCCTTTAATAACTTCCCCTGTCTCCCAAGTAAATAATTTATCTTTGTAAATCACTTCTAATAAAGCAGGAACGATGAGACCGAACGACGTCCCCCGCCAGCAGGGAAACGGGGGGAAAACTCTGACTATGGTATTGAATAATTTAACATTAAGCACAATGGCGGCTGGAGTAAACATCATGAATGGCGCAGGACGATGTGTGTGTAACCGCGCAGGACGCTGCAGATATTGGTATTTTCCACTGCTAGTTACTGCAGTACTAGGATCCTTCCAGGCCCCACCCCTTTACTGAGGCTCCACCCCTTTACTAAGGCTCCACCCTTAGTCTCCTGATCGTCTCCTGTCCTCATCGTTCCATACACAGCCTTCAAGCTGAGCTTGTCTTTGCACACAGAAGCCAGTCAGGACAAGCAGAGCTGCAGTGTAAAGTAGGGTAGAGGGGCAGGCCCACTGTTTTAAAGAGGTACTCATTTTCTTTCAAATCAACTGGTTTCAGAAAGTTATATAGAATTATAATTTACTTCTAATAAAAACTATCCAGTCTTCAAGTACTTATCAGCTGCTGTATGTCCTGCAGGAAGTGGTGTATTCTCTCCAGTCTGACACAGTGCTCTCTGCTGCCACCTCTGTCCATGTCAGGAACTGTCCAGAGCAGCAGAGAGCACTGTGTCAGACTGGAGAGAATACACCACTTCATGCAGGACATACAGCAGTTGATTTTTAAATAGAAGTAAATCACAAGCTCAAATGCAGGGTAAAGTATGGTGGTGAAGCAGAGCGGCAGCCTGAGCCTTTCTGAAGGCTACCTATACTGTACATATACAGTGTGTGTGGTGGTCTCCGCACACTGTATACGTACAGTATAGGTAGCCAGGTCATGGAGGCTGCAGTGAGGTCTCATTTGAGTGGAATCCTTAGTCCTGGTGGGCTGGTGAACAGCTTACACAGAGAAAGGGCTGAGGTAGGCAGGAATACATGGCCGCAGCCTGTGGCCTATGGTTGTATCCATGTTTTCCAGGACTCCCTAGGGTGGCATCCAACGTCTTTAGAGTCATATACCGAGTATTCAGCTTCAGACATTGCAGAACCCAAACGTTTGTTAAGTTTGCTCATCACTAATCCTGAGATTATTAGGAATTATATATTTAGCTATGCCTCCTATTGTGACTGTAACCAGTAAGCGTGTGTGCCTCTATTGAGATCTGAAACAGACCCCCTTACTGCCCACCTGGATGACCCTCTGACCGGGGCTCTATACGCTCCTGTGTATGAAACCTACCAGTCTGTGGGGGCTACACATGGATTTCAGCCCTGGTCCGTCTCATGGAAGGGGCCACATGACTGCAGGTTCTGGAGGTTTTGTTATAGCAGGAGCAATGGTCACTCCGCCACCCATAACTGCATAATAAACCATATGGCAGAGCTCCAGCAATTGGGCGCATGTCTCTTTAAATGACAGTGACAGTGGCCCGTGTGTCAGAGAAAACTACAGGCAGCGAATGGTTAATGGGTTTCTTCCAGCTCCGGCTCTCCCACACATCGTCTCTGTATCAGCACGCTGCTCTGGAAGCCAAAAGAAGCATTTGGAGAGGTAGATCCTGAAAAACAGATACATCAATACCCATCCCAGGCTGATGTATATATATACCGCCCCATAGAACTCACCCAGTGCCATAGCCACAGGGACAGGTCACAGGAGGGCAACTGGGGCACCAGCACCCCAACATGCCCCAGCTAGACCATGGCATACAGCAGGGGCATGCAGCTTACCCCTCTTGTATCAGTTGTAAGGACCATGGTGGCTATGGTGAGGATACTGGTGAGGTTAGGGTATGGCACTAGTATGTGGCACTATATGTTATATTATGGCACTAGTATGTAGCACTATATGTTCCTATTATTATGGCACTAGTATGTGGCACTGTATGTTCCTATTATTATGGCACTAGTTTTGCTGTTGTGCTATTATTGTGAGGCATTGAATGGTATGTAGGTATAATGAGACTTTTATTACTGGGCAGTGTATTATTATTGGATACTATATGGGGGTGGTATTATACCTGGGTACAGTATTATTATTGGATACTATATGGGGGTGGTATTATTTCTGGGTACTGTATTATTATTGCATACTTTATGGTGGTGGTATTATACCTGGGCAGTGTATTATTGTGCACGGTATGTAGGTATAATGAGACTTCTATCATTGGGCATTGTATAGGGGGGGTTATTATTGGGTTCTGTGTGGCACTATGATGAATGACCTTGTATGAGGCCACTTACTGCTATGTACAGTAGAATTACTGAGCACTGAATGGCTGTTTTGCACTATTATTATTGGTCACAGTATGGAAAACTTGGCCACACAGTTATCTGGAGTTCTCACTGAGCTGGAAAGTGTATAACGTGTATATAGGGAGAGAAAGAAGGTGATGCTGGGTCATGTTGTGCACATTCCCCCCACAGTTAATGGAGACCCATAAGTCATTGTGTGCCCCAGGAACCCCTGTACCATGGGGTTCTTTGTCTGGGACTCCCTCTGTACCATGGGGTTCTTTGGCTGGGACTCCCCCTGTACCATGGGGATCTTTGGTTGGGGCTCCCCCTGTACTATGGGGTTCTTTGGTTGGGGCTCCTCTGTACCATGGGGTTTTTTGGTTGGGGCTCCCCCTGTACTCTGGGAAACTTTGGCTAGGGCTCCACTTGTACCATGGGGTTCTTTCGCCTGGGCTCTCCTTGTACCCTGGGGATCTTTGGCTGGGGCTCCCTCTGTACCCTGGGGTTCTTTGGCTGGGGCTCCCCCTGTACCATGGGGTTCTTTAGTTGGGGCTCCCCCTGTACTCTAGGGATCTTTGGTTGGGGCTCCCCCTGTACCCTGGGGTTCTTTGGCTGGCGCTCCCCGTGTACCATGGGGTTCTTTGACTGGGGCTCCCCTGTACCATCAAGGTTCTTTGGCTGGGACTCCCCTGTACCATGGGGATCTTTGGTTGGGGCTCCCCTGTACCATGGGGTTCTTTGGCTGAGGCTCCCTCTGTACCATGGGGTTCTTTGGCTGGGGCTCCCCTATACCATGGGGTTCTTTGTTTGGGGCTCCCCTATACCATAGGGTTCTTTGGTTGAGGTCCCCCTGTACCATGGGCTTCTTTGGCTGGGGCTCCCCCTGTACCATGGGGTTCTTTGGTTGGGGCTCCCCCTGTACCATGAGAATCTGTGGCTGGGGCTTCCCCTGTACCTTGGGGTACTTTGGCTGGGGTTCCCCCTATACTCTGGGGATCTTTTGCTGGGGCTCCCCTTGTGCCATAGGGTTTTTTGTTTGGGCTCCCCTATACCATGGGGTTCTTTGGTTGAGGTCCCCCTGTACCATGGGGTTCTTTGGCTGGGGCTCCCCTGGGGTCCAGGACTGGTGTGAGGGAAGTCCTGCCGCCTGACAGCTCTGATGACCGTGTAGACTTCAAGGATCCCTCTGATCATCTGGAACACTAGTGACTGCTGAAGCCCCACCATGACCAGGAGAGCGTCATCCTCCCATCCTGAAAGGCTTCATCGCTTTCTAATCCGCTGGGGAGACCGAATGTTTGTGCCGATTATGGTGCATGTCATATAGACAAATGTTCTGTGAACGTACCAATTTTGAAAAGTGGGTGGGGTTTATGTACAGTGGGCGTGGTCTCCATAGATATGACTAACATATAAAGATTAAAGCCAGAAAATGGTGCAAAATGTAGCAAATCTATGTAATGTATTGTTCCATCTCCTCTGCGACTTTCACTTCTATCATTTTTAAGATCTCTGCTTGCTTTCACTGAATAAAAACATTCTCACACCCAGGGGTTAAAAAACAGTCTTGACCTTATTATACTGATAGCTGAGGGTTTGTTACAGTTACAGGTGAGTTATGAGTGACTGACTGACTTTGTATGTCCTGCAGGAAGTGGTGTATTCTCTCAAATCTGACACAGTGCTCTCTGCTGACACCTCTGTCCATGTCAGGAACTGTGCGGAGCAGGAGAGATTTTCTATGGGGATTTGCTGTTGCTCTGGGCAGTTCCTGACATGGACAGAGGTGGCAGCAGAGAGCACTGTGTCAGATTTGAGAGAATACACCACTTCCTGCAGGACATACAGCAGCTGATAAGTACTGGAAGACTGGAGATTTTTTAATAGCAGTAAATTACAAATCTCTGGCACTTTATGGCACCAGTTGATTTACATAGTTAATAAGGTTGAAAGAAGACAAGAGTCCATCAGGTTCAACTTAGAGAAACCCTACTGTGTTGATCCAGGTAAAGGCAGAAACCCCTTGAGGGTGCGTTCACACGTACAGGGTCTGCAGCAGATTTGATGGCCCAGATTAGATTCAGCTGATCTGCTGCGGATCCTGTACGTGTGAACGCAACCGTAATGAACGTTTTTTGGGTGACCAACCCCTTTAAGGCTCCCAGACTGCACTCAGTGGCTGCGTTCTCTATACAGAAGAGCTGCCATTGTTGTGGTGTTGTGATTCTGAGCCACGAGCCCTTTACATCCTGCTACAAAAGCCGTAACATATAATTGCTGCATCCTTGAAAAATTCTAAATGGTGAGAGTGGATTTAGTAGTTGCCAACCTTCAGCTGAAGTGACTATTGTCCAGATGTGGGGGTAATGTATCAAGAGCCCAATCCATCCTTTGTGTTTCTTCTCTTCAGTGACTGCTAACCCCCCCCCCCCCCCCCGCCTCCCCACTTTGACCTCTTATATTCCGTTAACCACAGAACCCATATAAGACACAGCAGACTGCGGACAGATTGGCAGACAGCCATCCCCTGTGAGTGCAGAATCAGTGCGAGGCCAAGGGCTAGCCAGGACATGCTGGGGGAGCTTTGCATCTGAAGAGCCACAGGTTGGTGGTCACCATCCTATAAGTTCTACAGGATCGGCATTATTTCAGAAGCTGCTCCACTTTTTACAATGGCTGCTCCTGGTATTGCAGGCAAGGAGCCGAGCTGCAGTATATGACAAAGCGACAGAGATGGGTGGGGCTGTTTCCTGTGGAGAAAAGCCGGAGATTTCCATCTATTTCCTTACAGACCCCTCATGGACCTCTTCTGAATCCAGTGCATTTTTAAAAACTTTGTAACTCTCCCCCCCCCCCCCCCCCCTCAATCTTGGTGAGTGAAGAGCTGCTGTCTCCTCCAGGTGCAGCTGATGGATGACCCCGGCTCTTCCCTGTACTCCCCGGTGCGCTGGGACAAGATCTTTGTGCAGAAACATCCTTGGCAGAAAAAAGAAGTTAGAATTAATGGCTGCTGCTCCTCCAATCACAGCAAGGTCATGTAGAGACTGCACCCTAGGGGGCTATCAGGGCGCTCATACAGGGGGTGCTGACCTGTGGGAGCTTTCTATACGGGGGGGGGGGGGGAGCTGACCTGTGGGAGCTGTCTTTACAGGGGGGGTGCTGACCTGTGGGAGCTCTCTATACAGGGGGGTGCTGACCTGAGGAAGCTGTCTATACAGGGGGGGTGCTGACCGGTGGGAGCTGTCTATACAGGAGGGGTGCTGACCTGAGGAAGCTGTCTATACAGGGGGGTGCTGACCTGAGGGAGATGTCCATACAGAGGGGGTGCTGACATGACATCTGTCCATACAGGGGGTGCTGACCTGTGGGAGCTGTCCATACAGGGGGTGCTGACCTGACAGCTGTCCATGCAGGGGGGTGCTGACCTGAGGGAGATGTCTATACAGGGGGGTTCTGACCTCACCCAACCCCATCCTGGAGGGCTGCACCCTAGGGGGCTATCAGGGCGTCCATAGAGGGAGTGCTTACCTGACAGCTGTCCATAAAGGAGGTGCTGACCTGTGGGAGCTGTCCATACAGGGGGGTGCTGACCTGACAGCTGTCCATACAGGGGGTGCTGACCTGTGGGAGCTGTCCATACAGGGGGTGCTGACCTGTGGGAGCTGTCCATACAGGGGGTGCTGACCTGACAGCTGTCTATGCAGGGGGTGCTGACCTGTGGGAGCTGTCCATACAGGGGGTGCTGACCTGACAGCTGTCTATGCAGGGGGTGCTGACCTGTGGGAGCTGTCCATACAGGGGGTGCTGACCTGACAGCTGTCCATACAGGGGGTGTTGACCTGTGGGAGCTGTCCATACAGGGGGTGTTGACCTGTGGGAGCTGTCCATACAGGGGGTGCTGACCTGACAGTTGTCCATACAGGGGGTGCTGACCTGACAGTTGTCCATACAGGCGGGTGCTGACCTGAGGGAGTTGCCCATTAAGGATTTGTTTACATAGGATGGTGCTGATCAGATGGAGCTCTCCCTCCAGGGTGGTCTCTCCTATTAGGGTGGTGCTGATCAGATGGAGCTCTCCTATTAGGGTGGTGCTGATTAGGTGGAGCTCTCCTATTAGGGTGGTGCTGATCAGATGGAGCTCTCCTATTAGGGTGGTGCTGATCAGGTGGAGCTCCTATTAGGGTGGTGCTGATCAGATGGAGCTCTCCCTCCAGGGTGGTGCTGATCAGATGGAGCTCTCCCTCCAGGGTGGTGCTGATCAGATGGAGCTCTCCTCTTAGGGTGGTGCTGATCAGATGGAGCTCTCCTATTAGGGTGGTGCTGATCAGATGGAGCTCTCCTATTAGGGTGGTGCTGATCAGATGGAGCTCTCCTATTAGGGTGGTGCTGATCAGGTGGAGCTCCTATTAGGGTGGTGCTGATCAGATGGAGCTCTCCCTCCAGGGTGGTGCTGATCAGATGGAGCTCTCCTCTTAGGGTGGTGCTGATCAGATGGAGCTCTCCTATTAGGGTGGTGCTGATCAGATGGAGCTCTCCTATTAGGGTGGTGCTGATTAGGTGGAGCTCCTCTCAGGGTGGTGCTGATCAGATGGAGCTCTCCTATTAGGGTGGTGCTGATCAGGTGGAGCTCCTCTCAGGGTGGTGCTGATCAGATGGAGCTCTCCTATTAGGGTGGTGCTGATTAGGTGGAGCTCTCCTCTTAGGGTGGTGCTGATTAGGTGGAGCTCTCCCTCCAGGGTGGTCCTGATCCTCGGCGTGCAGGATCCTGAGCTCAGAGCCGGTGGCTGCGATCAGAGTGAGGCCCCTTTAAGAAGCACATTGCTCTGTAGTGGGATGGTGCACGCAGCTCTGGAGGAAGTTACGCAGCCTGGATCATGCCCTGAGATAAAAAGCTGCGATTGAAAGTGATGGCTCAAGGATTTAGCCTCAGTATTAAGTTGCCTCTGCAGGAAGCGCGGGGAGAGCGGCTGCAGCCTCCGCCATCTGCCCGGGACTAGGAGGGTCGTGCCGGCTGCGGGGGGCTCACGGCGGACTCCACACTGCAAAACTTTCCTGGGGATTGGTGCCGGGAGTCCGGGCGGCAGCCCCCTCCCCTGGATGTGCTCACAGCCCCGGATCACTAACGGAATGTAACACTGGCGGAAAGCGGCGGCAGGAAGCGGACAGTGTGCACGGGGCTCAGCGGTAAGGAGAGAAGCCGGAGGCGCCGGGGCCACACTACAGGGGGCTGCGGGGAGGAAACTTCTCCAGGTATCTCATCGTGTATCTCATCGTGTATCTCATCTTATTGGGGGAACTTTGTGACAACCAGAGAAGACACAAAGACTTACAGGGAGAGAAGCTGCCTGCTATCTATTATCTATCTATCTATTATCTATCTATCTATCTGTCTCCTATCTATCTATCTCCTATCTATCTCCTATCTATCTATCTATCTATCTGTCTATCTATCTATCTATCTATCTATCTCCTATCTATCTATCTCCTATCTATCTATCTCCTATCTATCTATCTATCTATCTCCTATCTATCTATCTATCTATCTCCTATCTATCTATCTATCTATCTCCTATCTATCTATCTATCTATCTATCTATCTATCTATCTATCTATCTATCTATCTGTCTATCTATCTATATATCTCTTATCTATCTATCTATCTCCTATCTATCTATCTCCTATCTATCTCCTATCTATCTATATATCTCCTATCTATCTATCTATCTCCTATCTATCTATCTATCTATCTATCTATCTATCTATCTATCTATCTATCTCCTATCTATCTATCTATCTATCTCCCATCTATCTATCTATCATCTATCTATCTATCTATCTATCTATCTCCTATCTATCTATCTATCTATCTCCTATCTATCTCCTATCTATCTCCTATCTATCTCTCTCCTATCTATCTCCTATCTATCTCTCTCCTATCTATCTCCTATCTATCTATCTATCTATCTATCTATCTATCTATCTATCTATCTATCTATCTATCTATCTATCTCCTATCTATCTCCTATCTATCTCCTATCTATCTATCTATCTATCTATCTATCTATCTATCTATCTCCTATCTATCTATCATCTATCTATCTATCTATCTATCTATCTCCTATCTATCTCCTATCTATCTCTCTCCTATCTATCTATCTCCTATCTATCTATCTATCTATCTCCCTATCTCCTATCTATCTATCTATCTATCTATCTATCTCCTATCTATCTATCTCCTATCTATCTCCTATCTATCTCCTATCTATCTCTCTCTCTCTCTATCTATCTATCTATCTATCTATCTATCTATCTATCTATCTCCTATCTATCTATCTATCTATCTGTCTCCTATCTATCTATCTCCTATCTATCTATCTATCTATCTATCTATCTATCTATCTATCTATCTATCTCCTTCTTAGACTATATAGTTCTATAATATAAATATTCCCCATGTCATACAGCAGCTATATACTCACACCCGCACACAGGTACACTCAGCATGTGTGTGTATATATAAGTGTATACAGAGTAGTTTGCACTAATACCTGGGAAGTTTATTAGTTCCAAAAGTAACTTTTTCCTATTCTATAAGAAGCTTCCATAGTAAGATGCTGGGCTGTGAGGGATGAGTCTCAGTGCGTGTGTCTGTATGTGTCTCAGTGCGTGTGTCTGTATGTGTCTCAGTGCGTGTGTCTGTATGTATGTGTCTTAATCTGTGTGTGTGTGTGTGTCTGTATAATATGTGTGTTTCTGAATGTATTTGTGTGTAAGTTTATATGTGTCTCAATCTATGTGCATGTGTGTTTCACTCTGTGTGTGTGTGTCTATATGTATGTGTGTGTATGTGTGTGTCTATATGTATGTGTGTGTGTCTATATGTATGTGTGTGTATGTATGTGTCTATATGTATGTGTGTATGTATGTGTTACTGTATGTGTGTGTGGTGTCAATGTGTGTTTCACTTTATCTGTGTGTCCATTTGTATGTGTGTGTCTGTCCCTCTCTCTGTGTGTATGGATGCATCTATATACAGTATATATACACCTGTGGTGTATAGCGGGGAGTGTGGCTCCCCCAGGAGATGTGATGTGCATAGTATTTTGGCTATAAGCGCCCCCTCTCCCCTGCCCACAGTCAGCACAATGGAGCCTGTAATGTCACATTAGTTTGTGTGTGCGGCTCCTGCCTCTCCTCTCACACACTGGATCAGTTCATGGAAACATTTGCAGTGCAAGCAGATTCTCCCCGGATTGACAAATAAACAGCATCCCTGATACTTGATCTGCATATTAAGCCATTTTATGACATATTCAGATTTGCATTCATCACTCTATAGTACAGACATTGCTGCTGCTCTATGGGAGTTTTCTAAACTGTTAGCTCCCTCTGTGCACGCTGCGAGCTACTACTCCTATCATGGGAATGTAGTGCTGAGCGGTGTACTGAGGGATTAGAGAGGGGAGAGAGAGGGATAGGGAATAGATAGACAGATAGATAGGAGATAGATAGATAGGAGATAGATAGATAGGAGATAGATAGCAGATAGATAGGATATAGATAGATAGGAGATAGATAGATAGGATATAGATAGATAGATAGATAGATAGGATATAGATAGATAGATAGATAGATAGATAGATAGATAGATAGATAGGAGACAGGTAGATAGATAGGAGATAGATAGATAGGAGATAGATAGATAGATAGATAGATAGATAGATAGGAGATAGATAGATAGGAGATAGATAGATAGATAGATAGGAGATAGATAGATAGATAGATAGATAGATAGATAGGGAGATAGATAGGATATAGATAGATAGGATATAGATAGATAGATAGATAGGAGATAGATAGATAGGATATAGATAGATAGATAGATAGATAGATAGATAGATAGGAGATAGATAGGAGATAGATAGATAGGATATAGATAGATAGATAGATACCTTTCCCTATACTATAACACTCAGACAGATAACACTCAGATAGATAATAAATAGATAGATGATGAGAGAGAAAAAGATATAGATAGATCTGACCATCCCACTGATGTCTATTCTATCTACCAGTCATCCTTCTATCTATCTATCTATCTATCTATTATCTATCTATCTATCTATCTATCCTATCTATCTATCTCCTATCTATCTATCTATCTATCTATCTATCTATCTCCTATCTATCTATCTATCTATCTATCTATCTATCTATCTCCTATCTATCTATCTCCTATCTATTATCTATCTATCTCCTATTTATCTATCTATCTATCTATCTATCGAAACATAGAAGATTGTCATTAGAAGAAGACCACTGGGTCCATCTAGTCTGCCCTTTTAGAAAGGAAATACTAAAAGGGCAGACTAGATGGACCCAGTGGTCTCCTTCTGCTGACAATCTTCTATGTTTCTTTAGATAGATAGATAGATAGATAGATAGATAGATAGATAAAAGATAGATAGATAGGAGATAGATAGATAGATAGATAGATAGATAGATAGGAGATAGATAGATAGATAGATAGATAGATAGATAGATAAAAGATAGATAGATAGGAGATAGATAGATAAATAGATAGGAGATAGATAGGAGATAGATAGATAGATAGATAGATAGATAGATAAAAGATAGATAGATAGGAGATAGATAGATAAATAGATAGGAGATAGATAGATAGATAGATAGATAGATAGGAGATAGATAGATAGATAGATAGATAGATAGATAGGAGATAGATAGATAGATAGATAAAAGATAGATAGATAGATAGATAAAAGATAGATAGATAGATAGATAGATAGATAGATAGATAGATAGATAGATAGATAAAAGATAGATAGATGACAGATAGATGACTGGTAGATAGAAGAGACATCAGTGGGATGGTCAGATATTATAGACACCATAGATAATAAATCTCTCGGGCAGATAATATTTCCTCCTGTGATCCCCCGGGTCCTCCTGCCATCTCCTCATCCTCCAGGACAGGGATAGATGGCTTCTCTGAGAATATTGAGATGATGTTTCTGTGTGATTGTGTCCCGGGTGACAGTAATAGACTTGGTTATATAGTTAGATTATATATATATATATATATATATATATATATATATATATATATATCCTCAGTTCTTTTGGCTGAGCGCTCCCCAGTACAGACTGCTCCTATCCCATCTGGCATGGCTCCTATGCATGCTCGCTCGCTTCAGTAACTCATTGGGGCTTATGTATGGTGTATAGGAGTATCAGAGATTGGTTTTCCAGCAGACGGGACAAAAGTTTCTAGTCTTGTATCTAAATAGTTTGACCAAAAGTTGCTTGTTTTCTGTCTGTCGTCCGTCCTCGCCCGTAGCAGCCCCTCCCGTTACATTTGCAGCCTTCCCAGCAGAACTCAGTACAGAAATTCCCACGCTTATTCTACTGAGCCCCAATGCGATGTGTATAACTGAGCCCCCCAACATTTAACTGTTATAATGGGAGGGCCCAGTGCCAATGATAGGGGTAAGGATAGAGGGCAGGCGGCCGGGTACAACTACACTACACCACTGAGCGCTCACACATGGAACCTTCTGTATATGTCTGATAAGAGGTGATCAGATGACCCGGCATCACGGAGAACACCATGGCCTCACTGTCTGTCGGGTTGCGGGAATGGCAGGGAAGGGTTAACACATCCAGGAAAAATGTTGAGTCAATTGAAAAAAAAATAAATAAATAACGGAGAGAAAAGGGAAACTCAGGTTTATGTATCAGCTACAATCTAATTTCATGTTCACAATACTTTGCTTATCAGTCCCCAGTGGTGAGTAAGTTCTCCTGAAAGGAGGGAAGAGCCATCGATCCTCAGCTCCGAGCGAGGAGATAATAATGTCTGCTGCACAGTCCCGTCTCATCCGGGGGCACACACCTCCAGCCTGGTACACCGACTCCATGCACCCGTGACCTTGGGGGCGGCTCGTAAGGTCGTGGTCACACACAGCGGGTGGGGTGCAGTTGGCATGAGGGCCACCAGGATTGGAGGGTGTAAATATCCACAGCCGGAAAGGGCAGAAGTGTGTAAATGTGAGCGAGTGCGAGTGGTGTCCGAGATCCTCCGAGCGATTGTAACCGGAGTAATTACAGGAGAAATATTATACAATTAAGAAGCGTCTCTAAGGGATTGGACTGCCATATTAACTGATAGCGAGATAGATAGATAGATAGATAGATAGATAGATAGGAGATAGCTCGATAGATAGATAGATAGATAGATAGAGAGATAGATAGATAGATAGATAGGAGATAGATAGATAGGAGATAGATAGATAGGAGATAGATAGATAGGAGATAGATAGATAGATAGATAGATAGGAGATAGATAGATAGGAGATAGATAGATAGATAGATAGATAGGAGATAGATAGATAGATAGATAGATAGGAGATAGATAGATAGGAGATAGATAGATAGATAGATAGGAGATAGATAGATACATTTTCCCTATACTATAACACTCAGACACATTTTGTATTTCTTGTCTATGGAATAATACGCTGGAGTACAGGACACAACATACTTTGTCTGCGTTTACATGGGACTGCTGGGAGAGCTGTCACATTGCCTGCACTCACATAGTTATCACGCAGGGTCTCTCGGTCTACCCCAGATATTTCTCACACCTGTATATCTCTGTGCATAGTGGGTATAGCAGAGCTGTGGAGGTGTCTGATAGAGCGGTAGAGAACATTTATTTCAGTAGACACTGGGGGGGGGGAGTTTGCTTCAGCTGCCAAATTATGGGACCCCCTTAAATGATAAACTCCCCACAGCTACGTCTGTGCACATGTATGTATGTATGTATGTATATATATATATATATGTCCTCCATCAGGAGGGCCAGCCTGCGTGTTTAATGTATGAGAGGCAGATGTACAGGGACCATTAGCGGATGATTCCAGCACCTTGACTGTAGATAAATAATACATGGGCCGTTCTGTTATGTACAAATACCTACCGGCTCATTATACCAGATCCCCTCATTACCGAGCCGGTGCATCTGCTCACCGAGCCACCATACACAGCCGGAAGGAGCCGGGCACCCAAACTTTCCGTATCACCACCTACTATGTCTGTGTTTGGTCAGATTGAGCAGATGTAGCAGTGCTGAATTTGTCGTTGACACTCTTTCAGGCCATGTTTCTTTCTTCATTGTGATCATATACTGTACAATGCCTTAGATTTACCTGCAGTCCTGTGTAAAAGTGTAAGTATTACTGTCAGCTCTGCTACATCTGACAAGCAGCAGATAAATCCTGTTCTTCTACATATGAAAGGCCCATAAGCTCTGCTCCTCTATTACTATTATATTTCTATTACTACTACATCTCTGTTTTTCCTAATGCAGAGATCTCCAGAGATTGGAAGCCATAGCCCCCCTGAGGATTGTCTGGTCCTTTTCATCCTGGTTATATTTCTATATTCTACCTATGGAAATTGCTGAGCACCATTATTCTCCATGTGGCTCAGACCAGAATATATGATACTTGTCTAACAATGTGTCTCTTACATTAGGCACTAAACAGGCGGCAGTCTTTCTTCTCCTTGTCTGTAGTCCCGGTGAATAGAATCTATTGTCCCCTGTTATCAGGCTGGGTGAGGCTCACTGTAGTGTTCATCAATGGGGCGAGGAGCAGAAAGAGCAGAACACTCCCTTCTTCCTAATAAACTGCCTTATATTACATCTCTATAGTGCTGAGACCTCCCGGGACTTATATCCACTGTGCTGCTTTATTATAAGCTCTGGGCTGTAATATACCAATGCTGCAAGCTGTGACTCCACTAATGTTCTCCAAAATATACCCTATATACATCCAATATCAACTGTTATCATCTCTGCTTCACAGTTTTAACTATATCAAGCACGTATGGATATGACTAGAGCGACAGTAATCCCAATCCCTGTCTATACAGATATGGATGTAATTACTATAATACTGCTCCAAAAGAGACATGTCACCCCCCACCCCCCGACTCCCTCCCGGCTATGTGAACTACATCCGAATAAAGTATTACCTGCTTGTATGAATGCTGGATATTTCCTCTATGTTTTCTTCATAACTACTATAATATTGCCTCCTATTTTCAAGAATATAACTCCTATAATACTGCCCCTATATACAGGAATATAACTACTATAATACTGCTCCTATATATATAAAGATATAACTACTATAATACTGCCTCCTATATACAGCAATATAACTACTATAATACTGCTCCTATATACAGGGATATAACTACTATAATACTGCCCCTATATACAGGAATATAACTACTATAATACTGCCCCTATATACAGGGATATAACTACTATAATACTGCTCCTATATACAAGAATATAACTACTATAATACTGCTCCTATATACAAGAATATAACTACTATAATACTGCCCCCTATATACAGGAATATAACTACTATAATACTGCTCCTATATACAGGAATATAACTACTATAATACTGCTCCTATATATATAAAGATATAACTACTATAATACTGCCTCCTATATACAGCAATATAACTACTATAATACTGCTCCTATATACAGGGATATAACTACTATAATACTGCCCCTATATACAGGAATATAACTACTATAATACTGCCCCTATATACAGGGATATAACCACTATAATACTGCTCCTATATACAAGAATATAACTACTATAATACTGCCCCTATATACAGGGATATAACCACTATAATACTGCTGCTATATACAGGAATATAACTACTATAATACTGCCCCCTATATACAGGAATATAACTACTATAATACTGCTCCTATATACAGGGATATAACTACTATAATACTGCTCCTATATACAGGGATATAACTACTATAATACTGCTCCTATATACAGGAATATAACTACTATAATGCTGCTCCTATATACAGGAATATAACTACTATAATACTGCTTCCTATATACAAGAATATAACTACTATAATACTGCTCCTATATACAGGGATATATTACTATAATACTGCTCCTATATACAGGGATATAACTACTATAATACTGCTCCTATATACAGGAATATAACTACTATAATACTGCTCCTATATACAGGAATATACCTACTATAATACTGCTTCCTATATACAAGAATATAACTACTATAATACTGCTCCTATATACAGAGATATAACTACTATAATACTTCTATATACAATAATATAACCACTATAATACTGCTCCCTATATACAGGGATATAACTACTATAATACTGCTCCTATATACAGGAATATAACTACTATAATACTGCTCCTATATACAGGAATATAACTACTATAATACTGCTCCTATATACAGGAATATAACTACTATAATACTGCTCCTATATACAGGAATATAACTACTATAATACTGCTCCTATATACAGGAATATAACTACTATAATACTGGTCCTATATACAGGAATATAACTACTATAATACTGCTCCTATATACAGGGATATAACTACTATAATACTGATCCTATATACAGGAATATAACTACTATAATACCGCTCCTATATACAGGAATATAACTACTATAATACTGCCCCTATATACAGGGATATAACCACTGTAATACTGCCCTTATATACAGGGATATAACTACTATAATACTGCTCCTATATACAGGAATATAACTACTATAATACTGCTCCTATATACAGGGATATAACTACTATAATACTGCTCCTATATACAGGGATATAACTACTATAATACTGCTCCTATATACAGGAATATAACTACTATAGTACTGCTCCCTATATACAGGAATATAACTACTATAATACTGCTCCTATATACAGGGATATAACTACTATAATACTGCTCCTATATACAGGAATATAACTACTATAGTACTGCTCCCTATATACAGGAATATAACTACTATAGTACTGCTCCCTATATACAGGAATATAACTACTATAATACTGCTCCTATATACAGGAATATAACTACTATAATATTGCTCCTATATACAGGAATATAACTACTATAATACTGCTCCTATATACAGGAATATAACTACTATAATACTGCTCCTATATACAGGAATATAACTACTATAATACTGCTCCTATATACAGGTATATAACTACTATAATACTGCTCCCTATATATAACTGCAGTTGTGCTGGATATGGATGGGACGCTCTGTACACCTCAGTGCGGTATATAATAATCCCTCAGATCTGTGGATGATGCTTCTTCTTTTTCCGTCTTATCACTATTTTATTCTCCTGCAGATCTGACCTTTGCCCCGTTGTCCGTTCCTCATGTTAATAAAGTTAACCTAAGTGACTCTAATAGTCGGGATCTTCGTACATTTCCTGTAACCTTTATTAACGCTGTCGATTAACCTGGAAAGTTTCTTGACGACGCGCGCCGTCCCTTTAAATGACACAATATGGCGGCGTTGGCTCTTAGGGGTTAATGATTCTATTATCGGAGATTTAATGAGGTTTTTTTTTGGCCGCTCGGTTTCCCTCCTGCTCCAGTAACACTTGTAGATGAAAAGTCTCCGGCATTAATTGGGAACCGCATGAGCCGTGCGGCCGTGCAGATGAGATGGTGGACAGGAGCCGCCATGTAATAATAATGGAGGGGGGGGAGCTCCCAGCAATCTCAATAACATGCGCATCTATGGGATGAGAGATGGATTTTTGGTCGCTCAAGTCATTTGTCTCAATCAAGTGGTCTTCATCTTTGGGAGGGGGACGAAGGAGACCTTAACATAGATATATGAATGCCATAACTCCGATCAATGTGTGCAGACCATTCCCACAGCTCCCCGCCTGCAAAACCTAATATTTGCTCTTGATTTTCTTGTAGATTTCAGCTCTGACCCGTACAACATGAACATGCCTGATTATAACATCCCCAAGCCTCTTAAAGGGACAGGCCCCCACTTTTAAAAGGCAGCAAAGCTTGGGACACATAGAATCTCAGAGAAATCCCTTTAATCACGCATCCTGTGGTCCAGACACTTCTCGTTTCTTTTACCCGCCATCTTGAAGTGTAGAAATTCTCATGATCCGTCACTAGGCCGGAGATAGTGCTGACAGCAGCTAGCTCTATATTCCTATATGGTGTTAAAGGGGTACTCCGGCGAGCATCTTTTTTTTCCAATCAACTAGTTTCAGAAAGTAATACAAATTTCTAATTTACTTCTTTTTAAAAATCATCAGTCTTCCAGTATTTATCAGCTGCCGTATGTCCTGCAGGAAGTGGTGTATTCTCTCCAGTCTGACACAGTGCTCTCTGCTGCCACCTCTGTCCATGTCAGGAACTGTCCAGAGCAGCAGCAAATCCCCATAGAAAACCTCTCCTGCTCTGGACAGTTCCTGACATGGACAGAGGTGGCAGCAGAGAGCACTGTGTCAGACTGGAAAGAATACACCACTTCTTGCAGGACATACAGCAGCTAAAAAGTACTGGGAGACTGGAGAGTTTTAAAAAGAAGTCAATTACAATTTTTTATAACTTTCTGAATCCAGTTTATCTGAAGGAAAAAGACTGTGGCCGGAGTACCCCTTTAATGTGTTTCTCTGCCCTGGCGAGGGCATGTCCATATGTTTGCATAATTACTGACAGATCTGACAATCCTTCCGTTTAGTCACAAAGGGGCAAAGTACAAAAGTAGCCATTTGTTAAAGCAGTTGTGGGTTCCTCATGGGCGGGACTTACACATCACTCTCTTTTCCATGTTTTAAGGTGCAGCCGTGGTCAGGCCCATCTCTCAGTAGTAGTAGTAACCAGGATAGGACATTCCCCAGAGTAGGTGAATGGTCCTGAAGTCATTTCAGAGACTGAATGAGGAAACATAATCCATGCTCCTCCTTGCTGTTTGCCCCTCCCCTTCTGCCGTCCCTCCAGGCCACACCCCCACTTCCTTTTTCCTTTGTCTCGCTGACTTTTTGTTACTTTGTCATTTTGATTGTTTTTAATATACAGGTTTAATATATCCGGAAGTGAATTTTTAATTTGCTTTTCTTACAACCTAAATTGCTTTTCTCTTGTGAAATATAAAACCTCTGTCCGTGTCGGTCCGCAGCGGCAAACCCAACTTTTCTATTAGTTTTATGGGATTTAATTGCGGCTTCTCCCTCGTTGCCCTTTGTTTAGCATTTGATGTATGGTTCCCAATTAAAGAGACGCCTCCGACTTGCCCGAATAAAGCAGAGAAAAACTTTTCTAAGTAGCTTTGTGTGACAAGGGCTTCTGTGTGCTCATGACAACACTTCCTGGCCATGGAAAGGGAAGCAAATACTATTCTGATTGGTTGGTATAAAGCTCAGAGAACCAGCTGAACAGGAAGTGTTGTCATAGGGGCCTATATAGAAAACCTTGGCAATAAACCTTATAGGGAAACACCGATAACTTATCTCCCATTGATACGTACATCATGTGTGTTCATGGTGACGTGCACCGATCATCATGTGTGTTCATGGGGACGTGCACCGATCATCATGTGTGTTCATGGGGACGTGCACCGATCATCATGTGTGTTCATGGGGACGTGCACCGATCATCATGTGTGTTTATGGGGACGTGCACCGATCATCATGTGTGTTCATGGGGACGTGCACCGATCATCATGTGTGTTCATGGGGACGTGCACCGATCATCATGTGTGTTTATGGGGACGTGCACCGATCATCATGTGTGTTCATGGGGACGTGCACCGATCATCATGTGTGTTCATGGGGACGTGCACCGATCATCATGTGTGTTCATGGGGACGTGCACCGATCATCATGTGTGTTCATGGGGACGTCCACCGATCATCATGTGTGTTCATGGGGACGTGCACCGATCATCATGTGTGTTCATGGGGACGTCCACTGATAAACGCTGCAGGCTTTTCTGGTCTAGTTTATAGAGTCTATAATGAACCTGCTCTTTCATGTCCTCACTACCTGCTTCAGCCAATCTGATGATGAAGAAGAAGAAGAGCTGCAGTATAAAGCAAAGAGGGGCAGCAGCCCGAGCCCTCACTCAGGCAGCACGTGTCCAATGAGAGTATAGAGAGGTCCTAATAGAGCAGAGATGTAGTGTAAAGCATGGAGAGACAGGCCAGACTCCAGGACTCAGACTCCAGGAGACAGTGCGGCTGAGCTGACATCACTGGTCATAGCTGAGTCCTATAGGAGCAGTGATGTAGTGTAAAGCATGGAGAGGCAGGCCAGGAGACAGTGCGGCTGAGCTGGAGTCACTGGTCATAGCTGAGTAATAATGGAGCAGTAATGTAGTGTAAAGCATGGAGAGGCAGGCCAGGTGAACAGTGCGGCTGACTTGGCGCCATTGCCCGTCATTGTCCCCCAGTGCAGCAGCTAATAAGGTGTCACCCAGGGGTAGCGTCTACTTCATGGACACTTGATGTTATTTTTTGGTCTTATAAATGTAATTCTCGTGCACAGAAAGCCCTGTCTCCACAGAAAAGACAAAGCATCTGTTGTGTGGATGTGGTTGGCAGATAGAAGAGCTGAGGAGCGAGTTCCAGGCACGTTGTTATTTTTTTCCCCATGTAAACATGTCCGCTCTATTCTTGCAGGCGCTGCTGGTGGAGAACATCCCGCGGTTCCTGGAATGGAGATGAAGTCACGGATGTCTCAGTAAGAAAACAGCCAGCTCCTGGGAGTGACGGCTCACCTCTTACCCTCCCACTCCTAGATGGGCCTTGGATTTTAAAGTTTCTATATAATCTTCGACCCAAAGCAACCGCGTCCAACCAACCAATCAGTTCCCTGGACCCTTCATGTGACCATCTCGCCTAAGGATGAGAAGATGTCCCACCGTCAGGACTGGGAAGAGTAACATGAGTCCTTCCTATGGCCCTGATCTGGGCGCCACAGTTGACTTTGTAGGCCTTGTCTAACCTCTCTATGCGTCAATGCAAAGACAAAGAGACCCAGAGAATTGGGAAGTATCTATGCATCACCTAGAACGTGTTCTAGATGTTCTGTCTGAGATCTCCAGATCTTTGAATGTACGACACATGACACATCTACCCGTAGCTGGAAAGTCCAATAGCATCAGCATTATAATAGCCAATGAGGTGTTTCCATGCTGATCCTGACAGTAGCAGATAAGCCCCCTGAAGATTCCCCTCTACATTACTTGGTCAGCTCCTCGCTAGGAGGACACAGCTGTCCGCTCCAGCTGCCATGCTGCCTTTGGCTGTCTTCGTCTTACACTGCCTGTCTATGGCATTGGGACACTATGACATCTGTAAATCCTGGGTGACATCTGATGATGGCCCTTCCTGGGAATATTATGCCTGTCAACCAAAGCCCATGGTGATGAAAGAGTATGCTATCATCAAGGTGGACCCCCCTGGAATTACCTGTGGTGACCCCGCCGAGTACTTCTGCACACACGTAAGTACTGTCAGTAATATGGGACCCTGTCCAGTCCTGCGTGACACTAAGTAATGGATAAATCTGGTCCCTACATGGCTCAGGTCATGGCAAGAGTTTTTCTGCCACTTGCAGTACCACATCTAACCTTTAAGTTTCAAACTTTTTCCATAGACATTGATGCAACAGCGCCCCCACTCTTTAGACTATATCATTTCCAGATGTTTTGATTGGCTTCAGGTAAACTCATTGCCTTGCAGCGGAGCTGGCAGAGACTTGCTGTACAGCTGACTGCCTCTCTGTGCTGCACAGGCTTTTTTAAATTGTCATATATCCTCCAAGCATGTGGTCGACAATATGATTCCTAACCTATTTTAATCACCTTAGTCTTGAAAAGCAGATCTAACGTCTTGCCCACTTCTTTGCAATCTACTGTTGTTAGGGGAAATGTGTCTCTATGAAGAGATAGATCAGGTTCAAATACAGGAAGTGGGGGTGAGGCTTAGCATGTGCTATGTGCAGGAGAGCGAAGGCCTGGGCTGTGTACATGAAAATTTACCTGCTGAAGACGAACTACATTGTTCTTGAAAGGTAAATCAAGGCTTCCTTCTCATCTCTGACCGCCCATGAAGCTCAGAGCAGCTGTTTCTTGTCTACCAGTGTACTTGGTGCTCTATGGTCACAGTGCTGCAGTGGGATTTCCCCCTCTGTCCAGCTTTGTAGCAGCCGCTCAGTGCTTAGTGTAACCCTTTTCTTGCAGTACATCTATGGTAGTGTAGTGTATAAATCATCCCCTAGCATAGTGCCAGCCTCTTCAGTAGCCTTATGTCATGGTGTAGCACAGAGGAGAATGAACCGAGAGCTCAACCGACAGACTGCTCAGCTCTGGTCCTTCCCCACTAAGGAGGGGGATCTCAGGGGCCTCCAAGCCAAATCTCCTTTGTCAGTGCATACTTACACACCTGCCATTCAGTAGCCAATAGAAGAAGGCTTAAAGGGGTACTCCAGTATAAAAATGTTTTCAAATCACCTAGTGTCAGAAAGTTACATGGAGTTTGTAAATTACTTCTATACAAAAAACACACGTCTTCCAGTACTTATCAGCTGCTGTATGACCTACAGGAGGTGGTGTATTCTCTCCAGCCTGACACAGTTCTCTCTGCTGCCACCTCTGTCCATGTCAGGAACTGTCCAGAGCAGGAGAGGTTTTCTATGGGGATTTGCTGCTGCTCTGGACAGTTCCTGACATGGACAGAGGTGGCAGCAGAGAGCACTGTGTCACACTGGAGAGAATACACCACTTCCTGCAGGACATACAGCAGCTGATAAGTACTGGAAGACTGGAGATTGTGAAATAGAAGTAAACTACAAATCTATAAAACTTTCTGATATCAGTTGATTTGAAAATCATTTTTCACCATAGTGAGTTATCTCGGACAGTCTCTTTATCATGACTACTAATGTTTTCTAGTTTAAAACTACAAAAACTAAAATAATAAAGGTTGAAAAAAATTCAGTTAATGCTTTTTCATTGGTTTGCAAAAACGGTGTTCGTCTCAGGGTCTCTGACATCGTGAGACGTGCGGGCATGAAGATTCCACAATTATAGCGGGTGATCAGTATTCCACTTCAATAATCTGTCTTTCAAATGAGCTGATTTTTATTTTCCGTGATGAAATATTGATGTGTTTGCTGCAAGGTCCTCTCAGAAGTCTCTCTGTATCCAGCGCTCATCCCGCATAAGCTTTTAAACATCACTACCCTTTTCCTACTTTGTAGGCATTTCTGAGCCTTACAATCAATAATGCACTTAGGGCGGATGGTAGTTTATGATGAGCACAAGGCCCGGACCACTATCCCGGGGCCACAGTGCCGGAAAGGAGAAAAACAGATCCCCAAAATTTCCTTCTATTCTTTTTAATTACATTGTTTCCTGCAGATGACAGATACAAAGAGAATAGTAAATGTACTTTATAAGTAATGTATGCCAGAGAACAAGAACATTACAGACTACTGTGTAATTCCTGTAGTATTGTCCCCTATATACAAGAATATAACTACTATAATACTGCTCCTATATACAGGAATATAACTACTATAATACTGCTCCTATATACAAGAATATAACTACTATAATACTGCTCCTGTATACAGGAATATAACTACTATAATACTGCTCCTGTATACAGGAATATAACTACTATAATACTGCCTCCTATATACAGGAATATAACTACTATAATACTGCTCCTATATACAGGAATATAACTACTATAATACTGCTCCTGTATACAGGAATATAACTACTATAATACTGCCCCCTATATACAGGGATATAACTACTATAATACTGCTCCTATATACAAGAATATAACTACTATAATACTGCTCCTGTATACAGGAATATAACTACTATAATACTGCTCCTGTATACAGGAATATAACTACTATAATACTGCCTCCTATATACAGGAATATAACTACTATAATACTGCTCCTATATACAGGAATATAACTACTATAATATTGCTCCTATATACAGGGATATAACTACTATAATACTGCTCCTATATACAGGAGTATAACTACTATAATACTGCCCCCTATATACAGGGATATAACTACTATAATACTGCCCCTATATACAGGAATATAACTACTATAATACTGCTCCTATATACAAGAATATAACTACTATAATACTGCTCCTATATACAAGAATATGACTACTATAATACTGCTCCTATATACAGGAATATAACTACTATGATACTGCTCCTATATACAAGAATATAACTACTATAATACTGCTCCTATATACAGGAATATATCTACTATAATACTGCTCCTATATACAGGAATATAACTACTATAATACTGCTCCCTATATACAAGAATATAACTACTATAATACTGCTCCTATATACAGGAATATAACTACTATAATACTGCTCCCTATATACAAGAATATAACTACTATAATACTGCTCCTATATACAAGAATATAACTACTATAATACTGCTCCTATATACAGGAATATAACTACTATAATACTGCTCCTATATACAGGAATATAACTACTATAATACTGCCCCCTATATACAGGAATATAACTACTATAATACTGTTCCTATATACAGGAATATAACTACTATAATACTGTTCCTATATACAGGAATATAACTACTATAATACTGCCTCCTATATACAGGAATATAACTACTATAATACTGCTCCTATATACAGGAATATAACTACTATAATACTGCCCCCTATATACAGGAATATAACTACTATAATACTGTTCCTATATACAGGAATATAACTACTATAATACTGTTCCTATATACAAGGATATACTGTAACTACTATAAGGTTTGTGCGTCTCGTGTACAGGTGGGTTTCTCTCCCCGCCGCCCCCTATAGGTGTTGATACTTAGAGTAGGAGGCTGGGGGTCGCTGTCGTCACACTGAGGCAGGGGAGAGGTGTCAGCTCTTTAGCGCTTTCTCTTGGGAACTGAATGAGGTGACAGGTAGTGACAAAATGTGCAATGAGATGTCTGCCTTGTGGCGGTGTGATGTTCCTGGGTGCGGCTGGGCTTGTACCCCCGGGGGGCTGTCATATTAATGGGCACCTTTATTAGGGTGTTCCCTGGAAAGTCTGTTTGTGTATACTCTGTAGCAGTGGCAGCAGAACTATGACTCCCATCATCCGCCAACTGATGAGTAGTTTAGCAGCATTGTGGAGTCTTCTATTCTGTGATGTATAGATACATTTCACCTCATAGGTAGAGCTGATCTGTGCTGTGTGCAAGGGCTGTGATAAGCTGTGTGAGCAGGGAATGGAAGAGGTTGTGCAGCAGCTGCGGCCACACTTCCCGTATCCGGTACACAGCACTGTAGCTGTAAATCGTACATTATGCAAATGAGGAAGGAAGCGCCTTAATGTAAGAAACATAAGGAGGCTGGGAGGATAAGACGTCTTCATGCACAGTCTTATAGTCTCCTAGAGAGCTTCACAGCCTGGTTTACATTACAACTAACTCACTAAGGTTTATAGGGGCTGCCCAAATACATGTAACTGGTCTGTGGTACTACAACTCCCAGCATACCCAATCTTACAACTTTTCTAATGTCAAGTTCTGGACCTTTTTAGTCAGCTTTCCCCATTTGTAACCACACAACCAGTGGTCAGTGGTGGCGCTCTTCACATATCCTGGACTAGCAGACCCTTTCTTATGTGTCTCTCTATGTGACGCCAGAAGAGTTGTCACCAGATGTACATACATACTGTATCTGTATTGATATATATATATATACATATTTACTGTATCTGTAGTGTTATATATACATACACATATATACATACACATACTGAATCTGAAGTGTTACAATATATATACATATATATATATATCTGAAGTGTAACACACACACATATATATGTGTGTGTGTGTGTGTGTGTATATATATATATATATATATATACATACACACACAGACATACTGTATCTGTAGTGTTATATATACATACACATACTGAATCTGAAGTGTTAAGTATATATATTGTATCTGAAGTGTAACACACACACACACACATATATATGTGTGTGTATATATATATATATATACATATATATATACACACATACTGTAGTGTTTTATATATATATATATATATATATATATATATATATATATACACACTATCTGTAGTGTTTTATATATATATATATATATATATATATATATATATAGATACACACACACACACACACACTGTATCTGTAGTGTTATATATATGTATATATTGTATCTGAAGTGTAACACACACATATGTATATATATATATATATATATATATATATATATATATATATATATATACACATACTGTATCTGAAGTGTTGCGAATAAATCCATACAGGATATTCAATACATAGCCAGATCCATCAGCCTCTCGCCTGGAGGAAGTCTAAAGGCCCTATTCCACGGACCGATTATCGTTCATAAACTCGCTCCAACGACCGCTCGTTAACAATCACTAAACGATTTTTTTAGCGAACGATAATACATAACGTGAACGATATATGTAGTGTAACGATTATTTTGCTGTCGTTACATTTAAAACGCTCGCCGCGGTGATCATGACCATACGACACACCTACTGTTTTTAAACCTTTTTACGAATGACTGAAAGATTTCTAATATTACGAACCGATTAGCGAATTATCTTTAAAAGACCAACGATTTTTTTTCTACATGCTGAAAAACAATTTTAAATGACAATGTAACGATTTTGCCTTTGTCATTCGCTCGTACGCCAATTCCACGAAGCGATTATCGTTAATGAGCGGTCGTTGAAGCGAGTTTATGAACAAATATCGTTCCGTGGAATAGGGCCTTAAGCTGCGCCCCCACGGGGTGGTTCTGGGTAGTTCTATCCCCTATCAGGGTAATCCCTTTCTATAAATACCCTGGAGGGGGGGGGGGGTACCTGCTGTGAGTGGGGGGCCTGTACATAGGACAGCTCCCTGCCCGACCCCTCTAAGCCCTCCACGTGTATATGTGGCCGGACTGGCTTACGTCCCAGCAGATGGATGCGGAGACCTCGCGTAGATCAGCTGATCCTCACAATACAGATGGCAGGGAGGGGGAGACACGTGTGACCTGCTTGCTCCTTCAGCCCAAACACACACAGATTATCCTCTTATCCTTCCTATAGAAAACACAGGGCGATTAACCCCTACATGGCGGTATATGTCACTTCTATAGGGACCTCACCTCTTTCCCATCTCCTCTATAATGGAGAGAGACCGCACACATGTACCCTCTTATTTATGGAGGTGAATCCCCACTGATCAGACCCCGTAACATATCACATGAATGAGAATTGGCGCCATTGTGCGACTTTTCCTTTCATTTGTGTGGGGAGGATATGAGAAGCCATGCGACATATGAGCTGCATGGAGGGAACATTGTTTAGCAGATGTTGCTGCGTACTCCGGGCCTTGTACACTGCATTGTTGTTGGTGTGGGCCGCCCCTGTTAGGTCAGGGAGTTTGTTGTGGTGCGGAGTGTCCTCATATACAGGATTAGTGATAAAATTGTAATAACCATGTAAGAGGATCACAAATCCCCTGCGGCCTTATTAAAGAGCTCCTCCATCTTTAAGTACCAAATGCAGCATCGGTGTCCTCCAGCACAGCTGCCCGAACCCTCCGGCTACATGAGCTACAGGCCTCACAGAGCTGGATGTCACACGTCAGCTTAGATACACCAGCAGACAGTATCACTCATGATAGGGTTAGATACACTAGCTCCGCAGGCAGTATAACACATGATGGCATTAGATACAACTCTGCAGGCAGTATCACACATGATGGGATAAGATACACTGGCTCTGCAGGCAGTATCACACATGATGGGATTAGATACACTGGCTCAGCAGACGGTATCAGACATGATAGGATTAGATACATCGGATCAGCAGGCAGTATTGTACATGATGGGATTAGATACACCGGATCAGCATGCAGTGTCACATATGATAGGGTAAGGGTAAAATGTACCATCTCACCAGACAGTATCACACATAATGGGATTAGATACACCTCATCGGCAGGCAATATCATGCATGATGACATTAGATACATCAGATCAGCAGACGATATCACACATGATGGGATTGAATACACTGGCTCAGCAGACAGAATCACTCATAATAGGATTAGATACACCGACTCAGCAGACAGTATCACACATGATGGGATCAGATACACCAGCTGATCAGAGAGTATGACATATGATCGGATTAGATACACCGGCTCAGCAGACAGTATCACACATGATGGGATCAGATACACCAGCTCATCAGAGTGTATGACATATGATGAGATTAGATACACCGGCTCAGCAGACAGTATCACACATGATGTGATTAGATACACCAGCTCATCAGACAGTATGGCACAGGATAGGCTTGGATACCCCAGTTAAGCAGCACTCCGCCCCTGTAATCATTGTGTTGATAGTGGTGAAGTCGCCAGCTCCTGTATGAGAGTTCACACTGTGCTGCATTATGCTGTGATCTCTCAGATGTATTGTAGTGAATGATGGAGGAGGTGACGGACCAGGCGAAGAGATTCTGAAAGCCGCTGAATAGAGAACAGGAGGATAAAGTGATAATGTGGAGGCCGATGTGGGGCCCCTGGGGGCCGTCCCATCCACTGTACATTATACTGATGGAGCAGCATGTTTAAAGGGGTTCTCCAGCCTGTAAAGGCCTATCAGCTGTCTATGTATCGCCATACTATGAGTAGCAATCTACAAGGAACCCATGGATTTTCCCTGTACATGTTAGTGGGATAGTATGGCGGTACAAGGATAATAGTGATAACTCCAGTATTATGAGCACAAATAAATATTAAACAGCTGGTTGGAGAGGAAGCCAGTAGTCGGACCCCCACTGATCTACTATTGGTGGTCTATCAGGAGGACAGGACATCAGTTTTCACAAGCCAGATATCCCCCTTCAGTGCAGAATAGTCTATAACATGGAGGTAACTCATATAAAGGCTCCATTACTACAACAGGCCTCGTTGCCCATAGCAACCAATCACAGCACAGCTTCTTCCTACCCAGAGCTGGTCAAGAAATGAAAGCTGAGCTCTGATTGGGTGCTGTGGGCATCACATGACCCTTCTGTCTGTGAAGAAGCCAAGTACAGGCTAGTGCTCTCTGTTATCAGTCTCTGCAGTGTCCCCCCTATAGTCCAGTACAGGCTAGTGCTCTCTGTTTTCAGTCTCTGCAGTGTCCCCCTATAGTCCAGTACAGGCTAGTGCTCTCTGTTATCAGTCTCTGCAGTGTCCCCCTATAGTCCTGTACAGGCTAGTGCTCTCTGTTATCAGTCTCTGCTGTGTTCTCCCCCTATAGTCCAGTACAGGCTAGTGCTCTCTGTTATCAGTCTCTGCAGTGTCCCCCTATAGTCCAGTACATGCTAGTGCTCTCTGTTATCAGTCTATGCAGTGTCCCCCTATAGTCCTGTACAGGCTAGTGCTCTCTGTTATCAGTCTCTGCAGTGTCCCCCCCCCCCCTATAGTCCAGTACATGCTAGTGCTCTCTGTTATCAGTCTCTGCAGTGTCCCTCTATAGTCCAGTACAGGCTAGTGCTCTCTGTTATCAGTCTCTGCAGTGTCCCCCTATAGTCCAGTACAGGCTAGTGCTCTCTGTTATCAGTCTCTGCAGTGTCCCCCTATAGTCCAGTACAGGCTAGTGCTCTCTGTTATCAGTCTCTGCAGTGTCCCCCTATAGTCCAGTACAAGCTAGTGCTCTCTGCTATCAGTCTCTGCAGTGTCCCCCCTATAGTCCAGTACAAGCTAGTGCTCTCTGTTATCAGTCTCTGCAGTGTCCCTCTATAGTCCAGTACAGGCTAGTGCTCTCTGTTATCAGTCTCTGCAGTGTCCCCCTATAGTCCAGTACAGGCTAGTGCTCTCTGTTATCAGTCTCTGCAGTGTCCCCCCCCTATAGTCCAGTACAGGCTAGTGCTCTCTGTTAGCAGTCTCTGCAGTGTCCCCCCAATAGTCCAGTATAGGCTAGTGCTCTCTGTTATCAGTCTCTGCAGTGTCCCCCTATAGTCCAGTACAGGCTAGTGCTCTCTGTTATCAGTCTCTGCAGTGTCTCTATAGTCCAGTACAGGCTAGTGCTCTCTGTTATCAGTCTCTGCAGTGTCCCCCCCCCCCCCCCTATAGTCCAGTACAGGCTAGTGCTCTCTGTTATCAGTCTCTGCAGTGTCCCCCTATAGTCCTGTACAGGCTAGTTCTCTCTGTTATCAGTCTCTGCAGTGTCCCTCTATAGTCCAGTACAGGCTAGTGCTCTCTGTTATCAGTCTCTGCAGTGTCCCCCCCCCCTATAGTCCAGTACAGGCTAGTGCTCTCTGTTATCAGTCTCTGCAGTGTCCCCCCAATAGTCCAGTATAGGCTAGTGCTCTCTGTTATCAGTCTCTGCAGTGTCCCTCTATAGTCCAGTACAGGCTAGTGCTCTCTGTTATCAGTCTCTGCAGTGTCCCTCTATAGTCCAGTACAGGCTAGTTCTCTCTGTTATCAGTCTCTGCAGTGTCCCTCTATAGTCCAGTACAGGCTAGTGCTCTCTGTTATCAGTTTCTGCAGTGTCCCCCCAATAGTCCAGTATAGGCTAGTGCTCTCTGTTATCAGTCTCTGCAGTGTCCCCCCAATAGTCCAGTATAGGCTAGTGCTCTCTGTTATCAGTCTCTGCAGTGTCCCTCTATAGTCCAGTACAGGCTAGTTCTCTCTGTTATCAGTCTCTGCAGTGTCCCTCTTTAGTCCAGTACAGGCTAGTGCTCTCTGTTATCAGTCTCTGCAGTGTCCCTCTATAGTCCAGTACAGGCTAGTTCTCTCTGTTATCAGTCTCTGCAGTGTCCCTCTATAGTCCAGTACAGGCTAGTGCTCTCTGTTATCAGTTTCTGCAGTGTCCCCCCAATAGTCCAGTATAGGCTAGTGCTCTCTGTTATCAGTCTCTGCAGTGTCCCCCCAATAGTCCAGTATAGGCTAGTGCTCTCTGTTATCAGTCTCTGCAGTGTCCCTCTATAGTCCAGTACAGGCTAGTTCTCTCTGTTATCAGTCTCTGCAGTGTCCCTCTTTAGTCCAGTACAGGCTAGTGCTCTCTGTTATCAGTCTCTGCAGTGTCTCTATAGTCCAGTACAGGCTAGTGCTCTCTGTTATCAGTCTCTGCAGTGTCCCCCCCCTATAGTCCAGTACAGGCTAGTGCTCTCTGTTAGCAGTCTCTGCAGTGTCCCCCCAATAGTCCAGTATAGGCTAGTGCTCTCTGTTATCAGTCTCTGCAGTGTCCCCCTATAGTCCTGTACAGGCTAGTGCTCTCTGTTATCAGTCTCTGCAGTGTCTCTATAGTCCAGTACAGGCTAGTGCTCTCTGTTATCAGTCTCTGCAGTGTCCCCCCCCCCCTATAGTCCAGTACAGGCTAGTGCTCTCTGTTAGCAGTCTCTGCAGTGTCCCCCCAATAGTCCAGTATAGGCTAGTGCTCTCTGTTATCAGTCTCTGCAGTGTCCCTCTATAGTCCAGTACAGGCTAGTTCTCTCTGTTATCAGTCTCTGCAGTGTCCCTCTATAGTCCAGTACAGGCTAGTGCTCTCTGTTATCAGTCTCTGCAGTGTCCCCCTATAGTCCAGTACAGGCTAGTGCTCTCTGTTATCAGTCTCTGCAGTGTCCCCCCCCCCCCCCTATAGTCCAGTACAGGCTAGTGCTCTCTGTTAGCAGTCTCTGCAGTGTCCCCCCAATAGTCCAGTACATGCTAGTGCTCTCTGTTATCAGTCTCTGCAGTGTCCCTCTATAGTCCAGTACAGGCTAGTTCTCTCTGTTATCAGTCTCTGCAGTGTCCCTCTATAGTCCAGAACAGGCTAGTGCTCTCTGTTATCAGTCTCTGCAGTGTCCCCCTATAGTCCAGTACATGCTAGTGCTCTCTGTTATCAGTCTCTGCAGTGTCCCCCTATAGTCCAGTACAGGCTAGTGCTCTCTGTTATCAGTCTCTGCAGTGTCCCTCTATAGTCCAGCGCAGGCTAGTGCTCTCTGATATCAGTTACTGCAGTGTCCTTCAGTAGTCCTTGTTTGTGGATAGAAGCTTCTCCTCCATCTCTCTTAGTATTAGGTTTCTCACTGAGGAAGGTGATGTCCTGTATCTCTCATTATGTTGTATTCATGGATGGACATAGCATAGAGTCAGGCCAAGCGCCCTAACCTGAGCAGGTGAGAATCTGTACAGCACTCTGCATGCTCACAATGTGACTGCTATGGGGCCCTTAGAGATAGGGGGCGCTGCTTTTGTCACCTCCCTCATGCCCCTAGGTGGTGACAACCTGTGTAGCATTCTGCATTATTAGCAGATGAGGGGTGGGCATAGCTCTATTCCTGGGTGATAAAACCCTGACACCATTATAGGGGGCCAAATATGATCCTTGCCATGGGACAACCTCTTTTTTTATATATACATTTCTAGTCATACCCCCTAAGTTGGGGGTCTCCAACCTGCGGCCCTCTAGCTGTTGCCCAGACCCTGGTGGATTTTTTCCCTTGGATAAATACATGAAGTACGTAGAGAAAACCCTGACTGCACATTTTATTGCAGTTTACTGCATTTTATTTTCAGCTTTTTTTTGTCACAAATGACGTAACGTGTCACTTATTACTATGTAAGGTACGCAGCAAAAGTCTGCGCCACAGTGTGAACGGCAACAAAAATTCCTGCTTGAAATGACAGCATGCACACTGCATCTCTAATGCGTATTTTTTAGCGTTATATGTGCGGCATATGCAGTATATGCAGCAGTGATCGGCTGTAAGGGATGGAAGGCGAGGAGAAGGCAACCCCCCTGAAAGAAAAAGAAAGCAGATAGATAAAATTATTACTATTATTATTATTATTCAATTTTTTAAATGACTTTTTTTTGTTCAATTCTTTGCTGCTGTGCCAATTTTTTCCCATCATCTTATTTCCGCGATCGGATGCGGCCGGCAGCGGTGACTCAGAAATTACTGTTTTATTTTGTGCATTTAATGAGTGCCACCAAGAGGAATCAATAGGTACTGCAGCACTGTACAAATGTAGAACAAAAATCCCTGATTATTTATTGTCCAGACACAGGCAGCCCATGCTGGATGGGTTACTTTAGTGATTGCAAGCTCCTGGGCTCACCCTTTGGACTGCGGGCCCACCCTATAGAAGGAGTCACCCTGCAGAGCGGGCACCATCCCTGACCTTGCAGTCCAGTCACCTATGGATCGGACATGGTTGGGCCTCAGGAAGATGCCAGCGAAACGCAGCGATCAATAAATCTTCAACGTGAGAGCGAATGAGCGCATTTAGGAGCCAGATTTAGAAACTCTGCGAAACAAGGGCCCCATTTCCGCCGTGTGAATAATTTATCTCGGCTCAGAGTTGTCTTACCAGTAGGCAGGAAATAGCTTCTTTGCAGAGAAGGCTTTTTTTTTTCCTTTCGCCTGTCCCTTTATTTTTTGCTTACAGAGCAGATAGAATTAGCTGTGCAAGGGCTTCTTAACCCCTCTATAGCCGGGGGAGAGGACACAGGGTCGCCTCTGGTAGTGAATGGGGTTAAAGGGGGATCTCGGCTTCCGCAAATAAGTTGTTCTATAAAAGTTATACAGCTTTCCCATATACTTTCCCATAGTCTTCACATTTCCCAAAATCCATTTCGGTCTAACTGACCATTGGATTCAATCTGAAACTAAAGAGCCCTGTTTGTGAAAAGTCATGTATAGGGTCATATCCAAGTGTATCAAAGCTCTATAGCACCCGCACAGCATCATCCGGACCCTTCAGACCCCTAACCCTTCTTCTGATTGTTAAGATGGTCAATGTGAGAAAATATTACTTTACTGAAGGAGTAGTAGATTCTTGGAACAACCTTTCCAGCAGATGTGGTAGCTAAATTTACAATAAGTGAATGCAACCGGCCTGGTATATACATATATCTATCCTAAGATAATAAGAAGGAATTTCTGCCAACAATCTTCTATGTTTCTATGTTCGTCATTATAAGTGATTCACAAATTCTCTTTGTTTTGAATGGATTTACTGAAAATGGTGGCGTGATGCTGCTGAAACGTCGCGCCCTGATGTTTTGCACTATGCTTTAAGGAAATCACAGATTTTTTTCACTGTATACTCAAGAGTGCTGTGCATAGATAGATAGATAGATAGATAGGAGATAGATAGATAGATAGATAGATAGATAGATAGATAGATAGATAGATAGATAGATAGACGATAAGAGATAGATAGGCAGATAGATAGATGATAGATGATAGATAGGAGATAGATAGATAGATAGATAGACGATAAGAGATAGATAGATAGATAGATAGATAGGAGATAGATAGATAGATAGATAGATAGATAGATAGATAGATAGGAGATAGATAGATAGATAGATAGGAGATAGATAGATAGATAGGAGATAGATAGATAGATAGACGATAAGAGATAGATAGATAGATAGATAGATAGATAGATAGATAGATAGATAGATAGATAGGAGATAGATAGATAGACGATAAGAGATAGATAGATAGATAGGTGATAGATAGATAGATGATAGATTGATTGATTGATTGATTGATTGATTGATTGATTGATTGATAGGAGGGAACAGTGACTTGTCCTATTCAATAAGTGCAGGCAGAGATCTTGGAAACCCTAAGGACTCGATATAGAAAGTATATTAGACCATTGTATAACTTGTATTCCGGTAATATAAAAATTCTAAATGTCCCTTTAAGTAGCAGTGTGTGAGTGTCAGTGAGTGTCAGTGAGTGTGTGTGTCTCCCCAGCTTGGAATGTGCAGCAGAGATGCGAGGTGCAGGCTTATTGCAGGATTAGCTGCAGCCAGTGGGGGTCATCTGCATCCGGGATTGTGCTGCTCTCTCCACATAGAATATATCCAGAATAAGTCACTGGTGGAGTGGCCAAACAGGTGTGAGAGTGTCCGCAGAGGACAAGGCGACGTTATATGTGACAGTCCTGAGATCTGGGAGAGGGTCTGTGCCCTCACTTTTATAATAATATATAGGAAGGACATGTGACCATACGGCGGGGGTGATGAATCTGCTGCGCTGCCCGGACACCTGTTCTGCAGCTGTGGATTATGTAGACCAAAGCATCTATATCCCAGGCAGAAAGTGCACACTGCGACGTTCCTGCAGACACCAGAATAATGAAGCCCGGGTGCGGCACGATGAATGGCGCTCACAGTCATTTTCTATTCTGGTATCTGAAAAAATTCCTAATAGCAGAAAAAAAGACAGAATTGTACATTACCGGATCATATGGTTTCTGTAAGGCTTAAAGGGGTACGGTAACCGCTATGCACCGAATAAGTGCTATATCAGAGCATGGACCCCCAGCCATTACCGAGACCCCCACTGATTGCCAGTCCTGTGTCCCCCAGCAGGGTGGTGGTCGAGCTCGCTCACTCCTACATTCTCAGATTTCACCACAGTATGAAAGGAGCAGCAGTCTGTGCGTATGACCCCCACTTAAAGGGGAACTGCGACAAAAATCTTTTTCTTTCAGATCATCTGGTGTCAGAAAATTATACAGATTTGTAATTTACTTCTACTTAAAAATCTCCAGTCTTCCAGTACTTATTAGCTGCTGTATGCCCTGCAGGAAGTGGTGACACAGTGCTCTCTGCTGCCACCTCTGTCCATGTAAGGAACTGTCCAGAGCAGCAGCAAATCCCCATAGAAAACATCTCCTGCTCTGGACAGTTCCTGACATGGACAGAGGTGGCAGGTGGCTTTAAGCTGGAGACACAAAAATCTGTGTGTGAGCTTTTCTGTCTGTCTCCCCCTCCTCCCCCCTCCCTTCTGAGACAGATGATGGAAACAATAACCCTGATACACCCTGCTTCTAAAACATTGTAGCTTTGTAATGCTTATGTATGAGTATATTACCCCTTGAAATGCTATATATATATATATATATATATATATATATCTTTATATCAGATGCCTTATGTCATGTATGTGATACATACGGAGTGGCCACCCCCAGGGGTCTCAGCATACACGTTTTAAAGTAAAGTCCCTTTAATTAAATGCTAATACTCCTTCTTTTCCTGTCTAACTAGTTGTTGTTTTGCAACAGCTGGAGGGCCAAAGGTTCCCCGTTCCTTGACTAGATAGACCACAAGATGTGTAACTTTCCTATCAGACATCTGGAGCCACTAACTGGAAGAAGGAGGCAACCGTTATATACATTATAATGGACTGAGAGGCCTGCCCCATAGGGAGCTTACCAGGCTGTATGGAGCCGTCACATATAGAAGCTCCACACCCTATGTAGCCGCATTGTCCCCTAATCCTGCCACCAAGGTCATGTGGCAGTGTTGGGCATGCTTCACCAGGAGGCTCAGGATGAGCAGCTGAGGGGGACGTGTTTGGGATAATAAGCGGCTGTTTGTTTGCTTTGCAGTCATTATCACTTAGTATTCACGCCCCATTGCACATCATTTCACAATCATTATATGGAATTTCTCGTTGATCCTTTAAAGCTCCTCTCTCAGGATCCCCGAGAGATCCCGGCGCACACAGCGCAGCTTACACATGACCTTTATTACTTCACCAGGGGAAATGTTCTGCTAAGTAGCATCAAGAATTCCTGCAGATGGATCAGTTTGGGGTTTTTTGGAAATCTATACAGAAGTGGCAGGGGCTGCGGGCATTTAAAGGGGAAGGCGCCTCTTAGAGGGGTGAGGTGGTATAGAGCTGCTCTCTTCCTATTAAGGCTTGGAGCCCATTATATTGGACGTATATAATGCCGCTCTGTTTAATTCTGTTATCTACACTATGTGGGTACATCCATCTCATAGAGTCTGTACTGTGGTGGTAGCTGTATGATGGCGGTGTATTCTGTTTTGTGGGTACTATAGGAAGGTGGTGTAGTCTCCTGTTATGTGGGTGCTGTATGGTTGTGGTATATAGGAGTATTATGTGACCGCTGTATGGTAGTGGTATATAGCAGTATTATGTGGGCGCTGTATGGTAGTGGTATATAGCAGTATAATGTGGGCGCTGTATGGTAGTGGTATATAGCAGTATTATGTGCGCACTGTATGGTAGTGGTATATAGCAGTATTATGTGCGCGCTGTATGGTAGTGGTATATAGCAGTATTATGTGGGCGCTGTATGGTAGTGGTATATAGCAGTATAATGTGGGCCCTGTATGGTAGTGGTATATAGCAGTATAATGTGAGCGCTGTATGGTAGTGGTATTTTATATAGCAGTATTATGTGGGTGCTGTATGGTTGTGGTATATAGGAGTATTATGTGACCGCTGTATGGTAGTGGTATATAGCAGTATTATGTGGGCGCTGTATGGTAGTGGTATATAGCAGTATAATGTGGGCGCTGTATGGTAGTGGTATATAGCAGTATTATGTGCGCACTGTATGGTAGTGGTATATAGCAGTATTATGTGCGCGCTGTATGGTAGTGGTATATAGCAGTATTATGTGGGCGCTGTATGGTAGTGGTATATAGCAGTATAATGTGGGCCCTGTATGGTAGTGGTATATAGCAGTATAATGTGAGCGCTGTATGGTAGTGGTATTTTATATAGCAGTATTATGTGGGCGTTGTATGGTAGTGGTATAGCAGTATTATGTGGGCGCTGTATGGTAGTGGTATATAGCAGTATTATGTGGGCGCTGTATGGTAGTTATATTTTGACCTCCTGACCCTGATAAACCAGTTGAGCCATATTCCTTTAAGTTACTGTTCCCCAACCTGAGGCCCTCCAACTGTTGCGAAACTAAATCCTCCCTTCATCCACGACAACACCGTTGCAAAATGGCAGTATCTCAGAACTGTGTGTAATGTGACCAGAGCAGCATTTCACAGCTCACTTTTCAGCTCTGGTAAAATAAATGGTGAGCTGTGATTTGTTGCTGTGGTCACGTTACACCTAAATCTGGGCCAATGTCTTAAAAGTTTTACAAACATCACAAAACTCGTATCAGGTTCTAACAAAACTGTCGTAAAACTTTCACAATTGTTGTAAAACTGCAACCCAGTTTTGCAACAGCTGGAAAGCAACAGGTGGGGATGGGGATCACAGCTTTACATACTGTCACCTTGGACTATGACTTATTCTCTGCTTGTTGTCTTGTTGCAGGAGAACCCATACCTCTGCAGCGATGAATGCGATGCCTCCACCCCTGACCTGGCCCATCCCCCCAGCCTGATGGTTGACAAGGACGAGGAAGGTCTGGCCACCTACTGGCAAAGTGTCACATGGAAGCGATACCCGGAACCGCTGGTTGCCAACATCACCATGTCTTGGAACAAAACCATAGAGTTAACTGATGACATTGTGGTAACCTTTGAATATGGACGTCCTACCGCCATGATGTTGGAGAAATCTTTGGACTATGGAAGGACTTGGCACCCGTACCAGTACTATGCTGATGACTGTATCGAAGCCTTTGGCATGACACCTAAGAAGGTGGTGAACCTCATAGCGAGCAACGTAAGCCGAGTGCTGTGCACAGAGGAATACTCCCGCTGGGCAGGCTCCAAAAAGGAGAAGAACGTACTCTTTGAGGTTCGAGAACGTTTTGCCATCTTTGCTGGTCCGGACTTAAGAAAGATGGAGAACTTGTACACAAGGATGGAAAGCGCCAAGGGGTTAAAGGACTTCTTCACCCTGACCGACCTGCGGCTTCGGCTCCTGAGACCGGCGCTGGGTGGGACCTATGTGCAGCGGGATAACCTGAGGAAGTATTTTTATGCCATCTCAAACATTGAGGTGTCCGCGAGGTGAGTCGCTTCTTCCCAGGAAAACTCAGGGTCTCATAAAGTTACTCCAAATTCACATAAAGCTGCATTCGAAACCCTGGTGGTTTCCTGATGCTGTAGTCTGGGGTTGCTAGGTGTTGTTAGCCGTGGGCTAGGTGTGGTGGTACCAATTTGGCCCTTGTCACGATGACCAAGAGTGGTGATGCCCACCCCCCGGGTATACTATCTCTGGGTTTTATAAAAGATACCACCGGTGTGTGCAGGTGAGGAACAACAAATGAGCACAGAGTCCACCACAACCAGGATAAGTGCCGGGATAACTTGTAGTGTATGACTTGTTTACAAGAAGAAGAATCTTGTTCTGAAGGTTAAGACTGAGAAAGAGGAAGAAGAAAAACGCCTTTTGCTAGAAAAGCCCACAGAGTGTCAGGTCTGGTAGTAAAAGTCCCAGTCCCCTCAAGTTTCCCTGAGTAGGTGGAGCAGGTTCCAATGGAGTTCTTCAGCATATGCTCTTTGCTCTACTGCAGACTAATCCCTCTTTCGGGATAGTCCTGACTAGTCCTGAGTAAGTAATCCCAAGTGTAGGCAGGAATGCACATAGGTGTACCCAGGTGACAGATACCCTACCTTTTGGGTTTAGCACTGCATACTAGTTACTGGAAGTCTCTTATAAAATCTGAAATCTTTTTTACTGACCAAGGCTGTGGCCCCCACGTCAGGCCTGGGTATAGACTTCAGCAGGAACTCTAAGTCGTGATCTGTCTCTCTCTGCCATCCACTAGAAACTGAACTGAACAAAGACCCTCCACCAGGAACTAACTGTCCTAAATAGGGGTGACCGGGACTAACCTGCTTTTGGTGGGGAAAGTGCTAGAAAGAGTGAGGTCCAGGAGTAGAAGAGACGGTGTGAGGCACCCAAACTATTGATTAAACAACACATAAAACTGTACAAGTGGTGATAGTGTAAACAGCCGCCATCATCCCCGGGTGAGACACCTGACAGAGATACCTTTATACAGGTGGAATACAGGACTTAGTGGTACACCTGTACTAGGAAACAACACACCTGTATTGAGACACTATGCACCTCTACTGGGTCACTGCACTGTTACTGGAGAGCAGAGCATTGTGGGAGCTCCGAGAGCAGATTAAG
The DNA here is from genome assembly GCF_027789765.1 of Dendropsophus ebraccatus. Taxonomy (NCBI): domain Eukaryota; kingdom Metazoa; phylum Chordata; class Amphibia; order Anura; family Hylidae; genus Dendropsophus; species Dendropsophus ebraccatus. Next base: position 6,730,385 of record NC_091463.1, read on the forward strand.
AGCTAAGCTAATATGTCATGTGTGACTGGAGCGTGGAGCTGACCATATGTATCAGATAACTGAATGCTCATTGGGCCAAACGCTGTCCCTGCATGTGTTCTTAATAGGGGAGGGGGAGAAAGCAGATTCTTCTGGCATCGGCTTATGTTAAAATTCAGCATCCCTCATCACTCCCTGCTCTGACATCATCCGTCAGGGGACCTGCCATACACTTTACATGGGCAAGCATGGCCAGCACTAATTTTATGTGTATGGAGGCCATGACTACAACCCACCATAGTCATGACATGTGACATTTGATATGCTTCCTTATAGCGCTGATGGAGCTGTATCTTTATGGGGTTGGCAGAGCTTCTGCATCGGGTGCTAGAGGAGCACCAACAAGCCACTCTACTACTGAGACTCTCGCTCACTTACCAATAAGAGATAACCCACCAACTTCACATCTAATCCACCCGACCACCCTGATGGCAGATAGCGGGGGAGAGAAGGATCAGGCATGTTGGATCCTTATATCATTATATTGTCGCTGGAGCTGTCCTCTCTGCATGTACATGAGGGGATAGGGGGAAGGCATCCGATACCTGTGTTATCTATATAGCATGGCCAGCCATCTTCTGGGTATAGTATATAGTTATAGCTGTACAGGATTTGTCTGGATGGTCAATCCAACCCAGGCCAGTAACTGTATACATGAGTGCCAGAGGTGCAGATCTTTGTATTGTGCGTATATAGTTAACATCCAGGGAACCTTCTGGTCTGGTCTGGACCCACGTGCACCGTCACACGCCAAGCAAATCTCTAATTAAGTAATAAGAACTGCAGAGCTAGTCGTATCTCCACCATATGCCCTGCAGAACGAATCCCATCTGCTGCGCCCAACAAGAGCACAGACCCTCCAGGGGATTCCCGCAGCAGACTCCAGCCACCGGGCTAGTCTATGGCTCCGCACTATACTATTGCTGCCTTTATTGCAGATTTTGTTTGCACTGGTGGTGTAAGTGGGCCCCTGCCATCTCCACACTGTTATATAGAGGTACAGGAGGTGCCCATTCCAGACTCAAGAGCGCTGGTCACCAAGCAGTGACTCGGATACCACAACCCGGGCATACTTGGAGTTGTAGTTTTGCAACAACTAGAGCACCACCGCTTGGAGCCAGTAGTGAACGCCCAATGGACTCCAATGACTTGGAGCCAGTAGTGAACGCCCAATGGACTCCAATGACTATAGATGGAGTTTACAGGGGTGCATTGTAAATAATGGCGCCATACAGCTTCTTAAAAACACTTTCTGTAATGCATCCTGAAGTGCAGGTCCTCACTTTGGTCTTTTTATAATCCCGCAGTCATTTGCCCACTTTTCTCTCCCCCTTGGGCATTTGCCCCTTGTTTTGCTACGATCCATCCCCAGCTCGTTGCCTTGTTACTCCGGACGTCATTTACACCGTGCACGGCATGGCTCCCAGGGCAGTACTAACCCGTAAGATAATCCTGAGTAAATTGCAGCATATCGGGACTACATTGGAATTGTCAGCTCTTTGTCCAGGACTCGGGTCATCGATATCCATGTGAAGATCAGAAGGCTAATGAAAGGCAGTAAAAATAGAGAGATGTCAGCACACGGCTAAATTGGAGCAAGGTTATTGTTAGCCCTCGAATCAATAGCGGACAAATGCTTAACGCAACGCTGAGACGACTAACATATGAGAAGCCCCCAGGGGCACAAGAGGTACATCATAAAAAGACTGCACACCCTTTCATTGCCAGGAACAGCAGATACACGAACAAAAGGACTACACACCCTTTCATTGCCAGGAAGAGTACACAAGAAAACTGCACACCCTGTCATTGTCCGGTGGAATAGACTCATGCACAGAATACTACAATATTGCCAGGAGAAGTAGACACGTGCACAAAAAGTCTGCACACCCTGTGATTGCCAGGAGGAATAGACACATGCACAAAAAGACTGCACACCCTGTCATTGCCAGAAGGAATAGACACATGAACAAAAAGACTGCACACCCTGTCATTGCCAGGAGGAATAGACACATGAATAAAAAGACTGCACACCCTGTCATTGCCAGAAGGAATAGACACATGAACAAAAAGACTGCACACCCTGTCATTGCCAGGAGGAATAGACACATGAACAAAAAGACTGCACACCCTGTCATTGCCAGGAGGAATAGACACATGCACTAAAAGACTGCACACCCTGTCATTGCCAGGAGGAATAGACACATGCACAAAAAGACTGCACACCCTGTCATTGCCAGGAGGAATAGACACATGCACAAAGAGACTGCACACCCTGTCATTGCCAGGAGGAATAGACACATGCACAAAAAGACTGCACACCCTGTCATTGCCAGGAGTAGACACATGCACAAAAAGACTGCACACCCTGTCATTGCCAGGAGGAATAGACACATGCACTAAAAGACTGCACACCCTGTCATTGCCAGGAGTAGACACATGCACTAAAAGACTGCACACCCTGTCAGTGCTAGAAAAAGTGAGGGGCAGTCTGCATCCCCTTCATCACTAGCACACGAGGAAGAAGCCGCCCATTAATATTCTATCACAGCCCTGTCCCCCAATAAATTTCATGGCCCACAGCAACGTCATCAGGGATAGCCTCTTCTTAAACATGTTGGGGGACGGGGCTGTGATAGAACATTAATGAGCGGCTTCTTCCTCGTGTGCTAGTGATGAAGGGGATGCAGACTGCCCCTCACTAGTCAGGACGTTAGGAGTTTTAGGAAAGCTGAGTGAGAGCTGGAGGCCATATTGGTTGTCACCCAGCTTTCCATAATAAGATTTATTAGTAAATCTAGTAAACTGTGAGCGCTTTGTAAGAGACAATAACTTCCAATCATCCTTCTCCTGTTACATTGTAATCGATAACTTCCATAATCCTCTCTGCCCCCCTCCCCGCCTGGCGGTGCAATCATTTGTCTCCTGTCTCCATATTAGAAGATGGCGGCAGCTCCTGGCCCCCCTTCGCTCTGCCACCGACAGCTCTAATAGGATCTAATTGGAGTTAATCGGGCGTGGGGCGATATTTAGATCCACTCACTTAACCAGAGCGGCGCAGTGTCACCATGTAGGAATAATAGGGACGCCGGCAGCAGAGGAGGAGGCGGCAGGATTGTGATATATTTATTATAGCAGCGTCTCATACTCTCCAGTCCACTCATATCCATAGACCAGAGGCGACTGATCCTCCGCGCCGTGTATCCTGCACAATATACTGCTTCCCGACATCACAGGGCCCCAGAGAAATATACGAGGTCCCACTACAGAACCACTACAGCTGTATTATAGGTCATGTCCAACACTATTACATATAATATACACTGACTGCCCCTATATAACAGCCACCGTCTAGTAGCTGCATGGATCTCTTGGCTTTCTGAGTCTTGTCACAACATGGACCCCACTAGGTGAGAAACATCGGCCCATGTGGACAGGATCATCTCTCACAGCTCTCCTGACACAGTAGATAGAGCTCCCGGCCTGCTCCATTCTATCTCATCCAGAGACGTCTATAGGAAGAAGATCTGGGGGCTGTGAGGCCGGGGAAGGAAGAGAACTCCCTGTCCTGTCCCTGTAGCCAATCCATGACTATATGACCCTTGTGGATGGGGCATTGTCCTGCTGATTGTCTCCTATTGAAAACAGCCACCATGGAGGGAGGAACTTGATCCCTACAATTCTTAAGCCCTTATTACATTTGGCGATCTTCAGGAGCAAGCAAGCGCCAACCTGTCAGGTCAGCGATCACTTGCTCCTCATTCCCCGCTCGCTGCCAGCGCTATTACACTGAGCAACAGCAGCAAATCGTTGCTCTCCATGCTGTTTGTCTTTTAACATGTTGAAAGACAATGATCATCATCGTTTATGTCGGCTGAACGTTGCCTTTTATTACTCAAAACGGTTATCGGCTCATCAACTCATCACCAAATCCTGATCCATCAGCATTGAGCCACAGAGATCTGGATCCATCTGACCGGCCATGTTTCTCTATAGAGATCTGGATCTATCTGAGTGGCCATGTTTCTCTATAGAGACCTGGATCCATCTGAGTGGCCATGTTTCTCTATAGAGATCTGGATCCATCTGACCGGCCATGTTTCTCTATAGAGATCTGGATCCATCTGACCGGCCATGTTTCTCTATAGAGACCTGGATCCATCTGACCGGCCATGTTTCTCCACAGAGATCTGGATCCATCTGACCGGCCATGTTTCTCTATAGAGATCTGGATCTATCTGACCGGCCATGTTTCTCTATAGAGATCTGGATCTATCTGAGTGGCCATGTTTCTCTATAGAGATCTGGATCCATCTGACCAGCCATGTTTCTCTATAGAGATCTGGATCCATCTGACCGGCCATGTTTCTCTACAGAGATCTGGATCCATCTGACCGGCCATGTTTCTCTACAGAGATCTGGATCCATCTGACCGGCCATGTTTCTCTATAGAGATCTGGATCCACCTGACCGGCCATGTTTCTCTATAGAGATCTGGATCCATCTGACCGGCCATGTTTCTCTATAGAGATCTGGATCCACCTGACCGGCCATGTTTCTCTATAGAGATCTGGATCCATCTGACCGGCCATGTTTCTCTATAGAGATCTAGATTCATCTGACCAGCCATGTTTCTCTATAGAGATCTGGATCCATCTGACCGGCCATGTTTCTCCACAGAGATCTGGATCCATCTGACCGGCCATGTTTCTCTATAGAGATCTGGATCCATCTGACCGGCCATGTTTCTATATAGAGATCTGGATCCATCTGACTGGCCATTTTTCTCTATAGAGATCTGGATCTATCTGACCGGCCATGTTTCCCTATAGGGATCTGGATCCATCTGACCGGCCATGTTTCTCTATAGAGATCTAGATTCATCTGACCAGCCATGTTTCTCTATAGAGATCTGGATCTATCTGACCGGCCATGTTTCTCCACAGAGATCTGGATCCATCTGACCGGCCATGTTTCTCTATAGAGATCTGGATCCATCTGACCGGCCATGTTTCTATATAGAGATCTGGATCCATCTGACTGGCCATGTTTCTCTATAGAGATCTGGATCCATCTGACCGGCCATGTTTCTATATAGAGATCTGGATCCATCTGACTGGCCATGTTTCTCTATAGAGATCTGGATCTATCTGACCGGCCATGTTTCCCTATAGGGATCTGGATCCATCTGACCGGCCATGTTTCTCTATAGAGATCTAGATTCATCTGACCAGCCATGTTTCTCTATAGAGATCTGGATCTATCTGACCGGCCATGTTTCTCCACAGAGATCTGGATCCATCTGACCGGCCATGTTTCTCTATAGAGATCTGGATCCATCTGACCGGCCATGTTTCTATATAGAGATCTGGATCCATCTGACTGGCCATGTTTCTCTATAGAGATCTGGATCCATCTGACTGGCCATGTTTCTCTATAGAGATCTGGATCTGATCACAGAATTTTTACCATCTTACGTGGATTCGAACAGAGACTGATGCACAGAAACATAACCACTGGATTTTATGTCTTGCTTTGGAGTCATATGGTGAAGATCAGAGCAACTGACTATAAAAAAGGGACATTCAGTGTTTATATAAGGGGCGCTCTTTTTTTGATAAGTGATATATTTCTGGCAGCTTGCAGTCACCACTAGGGGGAGCTCTCTGCATGTGGGTTATACAGCTGGTGCTGAGCTCAGTGGGATCTGTAGTCTGTAAGGAGGCCGGGAGCCCTGTCCTCCCTATGCAGCAGCCATTGCTATAGGTGCCCCCAAGCTGAGCAGAGGCTTGTAGGTGTATATCAGTATGCTGCGGCCGACTGGGCTGGGGGTGGACCTCCCCTCATTCTCATGCACATGGCGGTGTCATCTTTGAGATTCCAGTTCACCTTCTCCGAGTTAGGCAGCGAGTGGAAGCTCCTGAGGCATTGTTGTGTGTAGACTGGTGAACATGCCCTGTGCTCGCTCATGTGTGCCCGCGGCAGGCAGGGCGTGTATACAGATGTGCCCGTCTTCCTGTATCCTCACTGATCGGAGTGGCAGGTGCAGGACGCAGCCGGCCGTGGACATTAAATAATTCACATCCTCAGTGTTTCCTGCACAAGTGGACAGGACAGAAATGCAGATCGTGCTCCGCCGAATCAGGGATTTCTGCATAAACTGCTGATCCTTGCCCCGCACTGTAATGTTCAGCCGTCACCTTGTGCTAGGAAAGGGCACAGTGATTGATGGGTGGAGGTAGGCTCCTGGATTAACCCCTTCAGGGGCATACGTGACATGGCATCTATATACTCCTCTGCTGAAATACTCTGTGCTTCTGGGGAATGAATCTGCCCCTTTTACTGTGTAATTCTCAGTCTGTGCTGGCCTCCTCTGACATCAGCATACTCCTCTCCTGAAATACTCTGTGCTGTTGAGGGAAGACTCTGCACCTTCTACTATATAACTCTCAGTATGTGATGGCCTCCTGTAACATCAGCACACTCCTCTCCTGAAATACTCTGTGCTGCTTCAACTTTGCTGCTTTTACTGTGTAACTCTTAATCAGTGCCCTCCTACAAAGCAGCACAGAGTACTTAAGGAGAGGAGTGTGCTGATTTTGGGGGAGATCACAGTCTAAGACTTACATAGTGGAAGGAGAAGGGTCACCAGTGACCTCCACGCCTCTGTGCTTTACATAGTGGAAGGAAAAGGGTCATCAGCGACCTCCACGCCTCTCCTGAAATACTCTGTGCTTTACAAAGTGGAAGGAGAAGGGTCACCAGTTACCTCCACGCCTCTGTGCTTTACATAGTGGAAGGAGAAGGGTCATCAGCGACCTCCACGCCTCTCCTGAAATACTCTGTGCTTTACATAGTGGAAGGAGAAGGGTCATCAGCGACCTCCACGCCTCTCCTGAAATACTCTGTGCTTTACAAAGTGGAAGGAGAAGGGTCATCAGCCACCTCCACGCTTCTCCTGAAATACTCTGTGCTTCTGGGGATACAGCTCCTTCTACTACATATCTCCCAAACAGTTAGTACTCACTCCTGAAATACTCTGTGCTTCTGGGGACTTAACTCTTTCTATTACATCTCTGTCAACTTTTTTCCTTAAATCCTCTGTGCTGCTCTTTCCTTCCCACGATAGAAATACCCCCCATCGCCCTCTCATCCTTGTGACTTCGGTGTCCTGGTTACTCGATGCATTTAACCAATTCACAATCCACTCTTCCTGTAAAGCTCATAAAATTTACATCTAAGCGGTGGGACCTCTCATTCCAGATCAAACACCAAGAAAATTACTGATTCCTGCGCCGTCTCCCCGAGTCCTCGTAAATATATAATCCGGATGATATTTCAAAGGATCCTCGGTAGAGACAAGCGGCTCTGAGCACGCAGCACTGTCTGGCATATGACTCCTGAGCGGGCCCCTTGTCAGTCGGCTCCTGGGGCCCCAAAATGAGGTCATGTGACACCTGCTGACGGGATCTCTGTACAGAGGGGGGAAAATGTTGTGGAGGATTTGTTGCCCCCTTTCTACTACAAGCTACTACGCTTCCTCTTGTTCCTGGTCAGAAATACTCTGGGTGTGAACAGCGATGCAGGAATTAAATAATAACTGTAATAGATGAACTTTTCCTGACACACAGTTCTAAATCTGCTTCTCCAAACACTTCCATAGTTACATGATAAAGTTTTACCTTACTGCAGCCACCACTAGGGGGAGCTGAGAGATTTCCTTATTTAGTTCAGAGGGAGCTATATCAGCCTGTACGCGGTGGCACCCCCTGTCATACCACATGAGTTACAGGCATTAAAAGCAGCCGTGGTCTTAAAGGGCCTCTCCTGCAGTGATGTAATCAGAAGCCATACATTTGGAATATAGCCATCCACCAACTGCCCAAAGGATTTTGCAGCATCTTGCTTGGTGACCTGTGTAATACTGTGAGTGTTGTCTGTCCACAGGTGTAAATGTAACCTCCACTCCAACGCCTGCAACTTCCGAGATGGGGCCCTGCAGTGTGAATGTGAGCATAACACCACCGGGCAGGACTGCGGCAGGTGCAAGAAGAGTTTCCGGAACCGGTCGTGGCGAGCGGGGTCCTACACACCTCTACCACACGGATCTCCAAACTCATGTAAGTGAAATTTATTCATTGAAAAGTCGACTCTCTAAAAGTGTAATGATTCCTTCATGGGGCCCCCAGTATCTGCCCCCCACACACACACACTATTACATTATCGCCAATTAAGTACCACGAAACCCTATATATGTGATCGCTCCATATGTGTCTGCTCCATGGTGCCATTGATGTGCAAAAGACATGATATATGGTAGATGACTGGATGCTGAGGTTCTGCTCCTAGTACCCGCACTCTCGGTCAGTCGGTTGGTGAAGACAGGTTATCCGAGTAGATGAATGGATGCTGAGGTTTGGTTCTTAGTTCCCGTGTTCTCAGTTGGTCATGAGGGCAGGTTATGCAGATAGTTGACTGGATGCACAGGTTCAGAACCTCTAATTTCTGCGCTCTTGGTTGGTCGGTGTAGGCAGGGTATCTGGTAGATGACTGGATGCTGAGGTTCGTCTCTTAGTTCCCGCACTCTCGGTCAGTCAGTCGGTCGGTATAGGCGGGGAGTCCAGTAGATGACTGGATGCTGAGGTTCGGCTCTTAGTTCCCGCATTCTCGGTCAGTCAGTTAGTCAGTGTAGGCATGGTATTCGGTAGATAACTGGATGCAGAGCTTCGGCTCTTAGTTCCTAAGCTCTTTGTTGGTCGGTGTAGGCATGGTATCCGGTAGATGACTGAATGCTGAGGTTCGGCTCTTAGTTCCCGCGCTCTCCGTTGGTCGGTGTAGGCAGGGTATCTGGTAGATGACTGGATGCTGAGGTTCGGCTCTTAGTTCCCACGCTCTCCGTTGGTCGGTGTAGGCAGGGTATCTGGTAGATGACTGGATGCTGAGGTTCGGCTCTTAGTTCCCACGCTCTCCGTTGGTCGGTGTAGGCAGGGTATCTGGTAGATGACTGGATGCTGAGGTTCGGCTCTTAGTTCCCACGCTCTCCGTTGGTCGGTGTAGGCAGGGTATCTGGTAGATGACTGGATGCTGAGGTTCGGCTCTTAGTTCCCACGCTCTCCGTTGGTCGGTGTAGGCAGGGTATCTGGTAGATGACTGGATGCTGAGGTTCGGTTCTTAGTTCCCGCGCTCTCGGTTGGTCGGTGTAGGCAGGGTATCTGGTAGATGACTGGATGCTGAGGTTCGGCTCTTAGTTCCTGAGCTCTTGGTTGGTCGGTGTAGGCATGGTATCTGGTAGATGACTGGATGCTGAGGTTCGTATCTTAGTTCCCTCACTCTCCATTGGTCGGTGTAGGCAGGGTATCCGGTAGATGACTGGATGCTGAGGTTCGGCTCTTAGTTCCTGCGCTCTTGGTTGGTCGGTGTAGGCATGGTATCTGGTAGATGACTGGATGCTGAGGTTCGGATCTTAGTTCCCGCATTCTCAGTCAGTCAGTCAGTCAGTGTAGGCATGGTATTCGGTAGATAACTGGATGCAGAGCTTCGGCTCTTAGTACCTGTGCTCTCAGCTGGTCGGTGAAGGAAGGGTATTCAGTAGATGACTGGATGCTGAGGTTCGGCTCTTAGTTCCTGAGCTCTTGGTTGGTCGGTGTAGGCAGGGTATCTGGTAGCTGACTGGATGCTGAGGTTCGGCTCTTCGTTCCCGCGCTCTCCGTTGGTCGGTGTAGGCAGAGTATCTGGTAGATGACTGGATGCTGAGGTTCGGTTCTTAGTTCCCGCGCTCTCGGTTGGTCGTGTAGGCAGGTTATCTGGTAGATGACTGGATGCTGATGTTCGGCTCTTAGTTCCCACGCTCTCCGTTGGTCGGTGTAGGCAGGGTATCTGGTAGATGACTGGATGCTGAGGTTCGACTCTTAGTTCCCGCGCTCTCGGTTGGTCGTGTACGCAGGTTATCTGGTAGATGACTGGATGCTGAGGTTCGGCTCTTAGTTCCCGCGCTCTCCGTTGGTCGGTGTAGGCAGGGTATCTGGTAGATGACTGGATGCTGAGGTTCGGCTCTTAGTTCCTGAGCTCTTGGTTGGTCGGTGTAGGCATGGTATCTGGTAGATGACTGGATGCTGAGGTTCGGATCTTAGTTCCCTCACTCTCCATTGGTCGGTGTAGGCAGGGTATCCGGTAGATGACTGGATGCTGAGGTTCGGCTCTTAGTTCCCGCGCTCTCCGTTGGTCAGTCTAGGCAGGGTATCTGGTAGATGACTGGATGCTGAGGTTCGGCTCTTAGTTCCTGAGCTCTTGGTTGGTCGGTGTAGGCATGGTATCTGGTAGATGACTGGATGCTGAGGTTCGGATCTTAGTTCCCTCGCTCTCCATTGGTCGGTGTAGGCATGGTATCCGGTAGATGACTGGATGCTGAGGTTCGGCTCTTAGTTCCTGCGCTCTCGGTTGGTCGGTGTAGGCATGGTATCTGGTAGATGACTGGATGCTGAGGTTCGGATCTTAGTTCCTGCATTCTCGGTCAGTCAGTCAGTCAGTGTAGGCATGGTATTCGGTAGATAACTGGATGCAGAGCTTCGGCTCTTAGTTCCTGTGCTCTCAGCTGGTCGGTGAAGGAAGGGTATTCAGTAGATGACTGGATGCTGAGGTTCGGCTCTTAGTTCCTGAGCTCTTGGTTGGTCGGTGTAGGCATGGTATCCGGTAGATGACTGAATGCTGAGGTTCGGCTCTTAGTTCCCGCGCTCTCTGTTGGTCGGTGTAGGCAGGGTATCCGGTAGATGACTGGATGCTGAGGTTCGGCTCTTAGTTCCCGCGCTCTCGTTTGGTCGTGTAGGCAGGGTATCTGGTAGATGACTGGATGCTGAGGTTCGGTTCTTAGTTCCCGCGCTCTCGGTTGGTCGTGTAGGCAGGTTATCTGGTAGATGACTGGATGCTGAGGTTCGGCTCTTAGTTCCCGCGCTCTCCATTGGTCGGTGTAGGCAGGGTATCTGGTAGATGACTGGATGCTGAGGTTCGGCTCTTAGTTCCCGCGCTCTCGTTTGGTCGTGTAGGCAGGGTATCTGGTAGATGACTGGATGCTGAGGTTCGGCTCTTAGTTCCCGCGCTCTCGGTTGTTCGGTGTAGGCAGGGTATCTGGTAGATGACTGGATGCTGAGGTTCGGCTCTTAGTTCCTGCGCTCTTGGTTGTTCGGTGTAGGCAGGGTATCTGGTAGATGACTGGATGCTGAGGTTCGGCTCTTAGTTCCCGCGCTCTCGGTTGTTCGGTGTAGGCAGGGTATCTGGTAGATGACTGGATGCTGAGGTTCGGCTCTTAGTTCCTGCGCTCTTGGTTGTTCGGTGTAGGCAGGGTATCTGGTAGATGACTGGATGCTGAGGTTCGGCTCTTAGTTCCCGCGCTCTCCATTGGTCGGTGTAGGCAGGGTATCTGGTAGATGACTGGATGCTGAGGTTCGGCTCTTAGTTCCTGCGCTCTTGGTTGTTCGGTGTAGGCAGGGTATCTGGTAGATGACTGGATGCTGAGGTTCGGCTCTTAGTTCCCGCGCTCTCCATTGGTCGGTGTAGGCAGGGTATCTGGTAGATGACTGGATGCTGAGGTTCGGCTCTTAGTTCCCGCGCTCTCCATTGGTCGGTGTAGGCAGGGTATCTGGTAGATGACTGGATGCTGAGGTTCGGCTCTTAGTTCCCGCGCTCTCGGTTGTTCGGTGTAGGCAGGGTATCTGGTAGATGACTGGATGCTGAGGTTCGGCTCTTAGTTCCCGCGCTCTCGGTTGTTCGGTGTAGGCAGGGTATCTGGTAGATGACTGGATGCTGAGGTTCGGCTCTTAGTTCCCGCGCTCTCGGTTGTTCGGTGTAGGCAGGGTATCTGGTAGATGACTGGATGCTGAGGTTCGGCTCTTAGTTCCCGCGCTCTCGGTTGTTCGGTGTAGGCAGGGTATCTGGTAGATGACTGGATGCTGAGGTTCGGCTCTTAGTTCCCGCGCTCTCCATTGGTTGGTGTAGGCAGGTTATCTGGTAGATGACTGGATGCCTCTTAGTTCCTATGTTCTCTTGACTTTTCACGCAGATACCCGCTCCCCCCCCCCCCCTTCACTCTCCCTTAAAACATCTACACTTTAAATTGATCAAAGCCCCGAGAGCGCGGTGACTGGGGTGTCACTGAGACGAGACGAGAAGGAGGATTTCAAAGAGAACAAGCTTGTCAGCAGTCTGTATCCCTTCAAAGGAGATGACAGCCACAGGCCGGGTGTAGCCGTGTAGCGCTCCTCTTCTCTGGATTATTTTTTTTTTCTGTTTTTGAACGTTTCTTCTCCGTCCTCCGCTCTGCCCTTCCCTGGGGGGAGACTTAACCCCTTACTGGCTGCACCGCTCCTGTATCATACATAGACGGTAAACTCTGCTACATATCTCCACCATATTGATGATCTCTGCTTATTGTCAGTGATTTGGAACATTCTAGTTTATATCCTGAGGCTAAAAATCGGGTCCTAATGCAATTGTTCTGTAAGCCGAACTCATCGCACCCGCACTGGACCTGCACCCACACAGCGCATGCATCACCCTCATGCTGTACCCACACCGCACATACACTACCCTCATGCTGCACCCACACCGCACATACACAACCATCATGCTGTACCCACACCACACATACACTACCATCATGCTGCACCCACACCGCACATACACTACTCTCATGCTGCACCCACACCGCACATACACTACCCTCATGCTGCACCCACACCACACATACACTACCATCATGCTGCACCCACACCGCACATACACTACCCTCATGCTGCACCCACACCACACATACATCACCCTGATGCTGCACCCACACCACACATACACTACCATCATAATGCTGCACCCACACCGCACATACACTACCATCATGCTGCACCCACACCACACATACATCACCCTGATGCTGCACCCACATCACACATACACCATCATAATGCTGCACCCACACCACACATACACCATCCTAATGCTGCACCCACACCACACATACAACATCCTAATGCTGCACCCACACCGCACATACACTACCATCATGCTGCACCCACACCGCACATACATCACCCTGATGCTGCACCCACACCGCACATACACCATCCTAATGCTGCACCCACACCACACATACACCATCCTAATGCTGCACCCACATCGTACATACACCATCCTAATGCTGCACCCACATCGCACATACACCATCCTAATGCTGCACCCACACCACACATACACCATCCTAATGCTGCACCCACATCGTACATACACCATCCTAATGCTGCACCCACATCGCACATACACCATCCTAATGCTGCACCCACACCACACATACACCATCCTAATGCTGCACCCACACCACACATACACCATCCTAATGCTGCACCCACACCACAAATACATCACCCTGATGCTGCACCCACATCACACATACACCATCCTAATCCTGCACCCACACCACACATACACCATCCTAATGCTGCACCCACACCGCACATACACCATCCTAATTCTGCACCCACATCGTACATACACCATCCTAATGCTGCACCCACACCGTACATACACCATCCTAATGCTGCACCCACACCGTACATACACCATCCTAATGCTGCACCCACACCGTACATACACCATCCTAATGCTGCACCCACACAGCACATACACCATCCTAATGCTGCAACCACACAGCACATACACCATCCTAATGCTGCAACCACACAGCACATACACCATCCTAATGCTGCAACCACACAGCACATACACCATCCTAATGCTGCACCCACACAGCACATACACCATCCTAATGCTGCACCCACACCACACATACACCATCCTAATGCTGCACCCACACCGTACATACACCATCCTAATGCTGCACCCACATCACACATACACCATCCTAATGCTGCACCCACACCGTACATACACCATCCTAATGCTGCACCCACACCGTACATACACCATCCTAATGCTGCACCCACACCACACATACACTATCCTAATGCTGCACCCACACCGTACATACACCATCCTAATGCTGCACCCACACAGCACATACACCATCCTAATGCTGCACCCACACAGCACATACACCATCCTAATGCTGCAACCACACAGCACATACACCATCCTAATGCTGCACCCACACAGCACATACACTCACCGGCCACTTTATTAGGTACACCTGCCCAACTGCACGTTACCACTTAATTTCTAATCAGCCAATCACATGGCGGCAACTCAGTGCATTTAGGCATGTAGACATGGTCAAGACAATCTCCTGCAGTTCAAACCGAGCATCAGTATGGGGAAGAAAGGTGATGTGAGGGCCTTTGAACGTGGCATGGTTGTTGGTGCCAGAAGGGCTGGTCTGAGTATTTCAGAAACTGCTGATCTACTGGGATTTTCACGCACAACCATCTCTAGGGATTAAAGAGAATGGTCCGAAAAAGAAAAACCATCCAGTGAGCGGCAGTTCTGTGGGCGGAAATGCCTTGTTGATGCCAGAGGTCAGAGGAGAATGGGCAGACTGGTTCCAGCTGATAGAAAGGCAACAGTGACTCAAATAGCCAAGCGTTACAGCCAAGGTAGGCCGAAGAGCATCTCTGAACGCACAGTACGGCCAACTCTGAGGCAGATGGGCTACAGCAGCAGAAGACCACACCGGGGGCCACTCCGCTCAGCTAAGAACAGGAAACTGAGGCTACAATTTGCACAAGCTCACCGAAATTGGACAGTAGAAGATTGGAAAAACGTTGCCTGGTCTGATGAGTCTCGATTTCTGCTGCGACATTCGGATGGTAGGGTCAGAATTTGGCGTCAACAAGATGAAAGCATGGATCCATCCTGCCTTGTATCAACGGTTCAGGCTGGTGGTGGTGGTGTCATGGTGTGGGGAATATTTTCTTGGCACTCTTTGGGCCCCTTGGTACCAATTGGGCATGGTTGCAACGCCACAGCCTACCTGAGTGTTGTTGCTGACCATGTCCATCCCTTTATGACCACAATGGACCCAACATCTGATGGCGACTTTCAGCAGGATAATGCGCCATGTCATAGAGCTAGAATCATCTCAGACTGGTTTCTTGAACATGACAATGAGGTCACTGTACTCCAATGGCCTCCACAGTCACCAGATCTCAATCCAATAGAGCATCTTTGGGATGTGGTGGAACGGGAGATTGGCATCATGGATGTGCAGCCGACAAATCTGCGGCAACTGTGTGATGTCATCATGTCACTATGGACCAAAATCTCTGAGGAAGCTTCCAGCACCTTGTTGTATCTATGCCACCAAGAATTGAGGCAGTTCTGAAGGCAAAAGGGGGTCCGACTTGTTACTAGCATGGTGTACCTAATAAAGTGGCCGGTGAGTGTACACCATCCTAATGCTGCACCCACACCACACATACACCATCCTAATGCTGCACCCACACCACACATACACCATCCTAATGCTGCACCCACACCACACATACACCATCCTCATGCCCACAACATACTATACATGCTCCTCCCTCACACCGGACCCTCTCCTTCTATACAGCTATAGAGTGCTCCCCCACCCCTCGGACCCCTGTAATCATCACACACATGTATCCTGTCAGGGTGAAAACAAAAATATTCCCTTTCACTGACAGCAGAGATATTGAAATCAGTAAAGTTTACAGAAAGTTACAGAACTCTGTGCCCATTACATTACATAGCTATGGATACAGGAGGAGGGGGCACATGCTGTAATTCTAGTGAAGCCCCCCCACCCCTGCAGGAAACGCTAATCTGTCAGATTAGAAATGCAGCGAGCAGGGCGGCCATTACTAATCGCAGGAGCGGACTGATGGAAATGCAATTGTGGCGTCTGCCCATCTGCTGCGCGGTCATGTGACTGTACACACAGGAGGGGGCAGCAGCGTCTGGTCAGGGCCCCCCTCCTGCTATTGGACCCCCAGGGCTGTGACTATGGGGGGTCCAGTTCTATAACCTAGCCAGGACCCAGCCTCCTACCCTCTGCTTGCTGTCAGTGAATGGACGCTCAGTCACTATACTATATCCAGGCAGATTTTATACCATTAACCAAAGCTCTGTTCCATTTTTCTGCAGTCGATTGTGTGAACATTGGCGCCATTCGTCCCTCGCAGCCTTTAAGTCCAGCCGCCTCCTGACTAACAACTTATTTTTTCCTTATTTTCTTCCTTCTAGGTGCAGCGTCGGGTTCCTTGGGCAGTGAGTAGATCCCTCGTAATCCTATGTTCTGTCCCCCCCATCTGCATCCCACCTCTCATCTCTCCTCCCTGCATCCTCATAGCCGTGTCGGTGTCATTGTACGTCGTGGTGTGCGCTCATAGAGAGTGTGTGCGTATGTGTGCTGCCCCCCGTACAGATCGGCTGTTGTTATCTGGTATCAGCCACTCTGGGCTGCAGAACACAGCGTCTTGCCTCGTCTTCCAGTTTACTGTGATTCGGGTGTCGCTGTTATATGGAGTCATTCAGACCAGGGCGTAGCTACATATTTTTTTGTGTGTGTGATAAATATGATTTTTGACAATTATATTAAGTGCAATGTTTAACTTACTATGTGTTTGGAATGTTGTGTATCAGCAGCACCACCTACTGGTGAGATGATGAAACTGCACCTCACTCCAGAGCTGTGATCACTAGGGTTGTACTATAGCAGTGGCCTCCAACCTTTGGCAAAACTGCAACTCCCAGCATGCCCGGATAGCCATTGGCTGTCCGGGCATGCTGGGAGTTGTAGTTTTCAACAAGTTTATTGACCACAGTGCTATACACTACATCTTCTTCAAGGGGTAGTTCACCCAAAATTTTTTCTTTAAAATCAGCTGGTTCCAATAAGTGCCAGCAATTTGTAATTTAATTATATTTAAAAAAATCTCCAGTCTTCCAGTACTTATCAGCTTCTGTATGCCCTGCAGGAAGTGGTGTTTTCTCTCCAGTCTGACACAGTGCTCTCTGCTGCCACCTCTGTCCAGTAAATTACAAATCTCCGACACTTTATGACACTAGTTGATTTAAAAGAAAAAAAAAAAAAGGTAAACAACCCCTTTTCATTGCATTACAGCAGAGTATGTTCTCTACTAACACTAAAGCCAGGTGGGGGCAGTAGCGAGACAAGAGGTCAGTCTCATTTTGCATGCAGCTCTGGATGTGATAAGTGCAATAAAACAAATTAATTCTGCAGACGTCGGGATCCTGAGCCGCGCGGAATCAGGCATTGATAACACGTAGTTAATAGACGTATCTTGTCTTTGTGTCTCACTAGTATCAGACACTACCAGGCCTGAGGTCACCACGGCCAGACAAGTCCATACAACCGATCTAAAAACCTCTCACACCACCCTTGTTTCCATCACTACCGCAGGTTTGTGACTTACAGTAAAGCAGACGCCACCCCACCCCCCTATAGCTGCTGTAACTGGCTTAGTAATGGCCCTAACCACCTGCTATTATGTTTCTTTATGCTGGGAGACTATCCAAGACAATGGGTCCCCTCCTCTTACCCTGTACAGACTATAGGGCCACAAGATGGACTTACCTGCCTAAAACTCTCATAAAAATACTTATCCCTTTCCCCTAACTCCAGGCCTGATAGGATCATAACCCTGATTCCATATCCATGGTGTGTGCCCCTACAGTTGCTAGGAAAAGTAAGTGTACCCTGTGGAATTTCCAGGATTTCAAGATGTGATCTGATCGTTCTCTATGTCCCAATTATAGACAAACACAATGTAACAATAACACAGAGCCCAGGATGCTGTGCTCTGACCTGTAGAGGGCGCAGCATACACAGAATCCAAGAAATATTAAACGAGTCACAATTTTTCCTTAATGTTGTGCAAATCTAATTTTAACTTCAGGAAACATTTGGTGGAGGCGATTGCTGCTAAATTCAAGCATTTACTTACTTTTTCTCTCTGCACTGTGGATGTTTACTCCATGAAATCAATGGTAAAGCTTTCTAGGCGTTGTTAGTGTAGAGAGAACAATCTAACTAAACTAACAACACCTAGACAGTTACCTTTTCATGTCTTTTTTTATTGAGCAAACATCCAGAGTGCAGAGAGAAAAAAGTGGATTTCTGCAGATTGGGCATTTCCTTGTGTCACAATTAATCCCTAATCAATGAAAAAATCTATGAGATTCTAAAGGGTTTACTTACCCTTTCTGCACTGTGGATGTTTACCCAATAAAATAAATAGTAAAACTGACTAGGTGTTGTTAGTTGTTGGTTACATTGTTCTCTTGCATTGTCACAATCAGACAAACACAGTGTAAGTTAACAACACAGACTGTTTTACCTCCATGTTTTTTTTTACTGAGTTAACATCCACAGTGCAGAGAAAAAAGTAGGTGAAGCCTTTGGAACTGTATTTCTGCAGTGATTACTTATAGTTGTTGGTTACATTGTTCTCTTACATTGTCACAATCACAGACAAACGCTAACAACACCTACTCAGTTTTACTATTTATTTAATTGAGTAAACATCCACAGTGCAGGGAGAAAAAAAAGTAAGTGAACCCTTTGGAACTGGATTTCTACAGTGATTACTGATTGTGTTTGTCTAGGACTGTAACTAAGAGAACAATCGGTAATTACTGCAAAAATCCATGGGATTCTGAAGGGTTCACTTACGTTTTCTCTCTGTGCTGTGCATGTTTACTTGTACTTTTTATTTTACTGGGTAAACATCCACAGTGCAGAGAGAAAAAGCAACTAAGTGAACCCTTTAGAATATCATAGTCATTACCATAGTTAGTAATCACTGCAAAAATTCATGGGGTACTTTTCCAAGCAACTGTATAGCGTGTGGTGATAAACCCCAGACTGGGGGAGCTGCTACTTGAGCCATTTCCTTCCCATAATCCTTAGCGTTGCTTTGCTGTAAGCACTTGTGAGAGGCTTTCCTGGGCATTAAAAGGCTGTAAATCTTTAGGCGGCGGCGGTGCCGGTGCTGTTCTATTACACGTCCTGTCTGCTCACAAGTAAAATTACCGAGCAATTCATCAGCGGGTGAAGGAGCTGGCACCGGGCGCGGCACCAATCCTCCGCTCAGCTTCTGTCTGTGCATAAAGATTGTGGAATTCAATGGGATTCACCCCCACCCCCACCCGTCCTTAACTCTATTGAAGGTCACAGGACGGAGGAGGCTGCATATAGCACCCACTGCCTGGGATTTATACACTTAAAGGGGGACTCCACTGTCTGTGCCCTAATAGGGTGTGACTAGGCCATATGTTATAGTCCTATGGTATACACACTCCTTGTATATAATGTACAGCACACTATTCTAGGACTCCATGTACCGACCGATGGAGTATTAAGACATTGATGCCTGACCCTGCCAAGGAACTGAATGTTGCATTAATTTGTAGATGATGGGAGTAGTAGATCCGCTGCACGTAGTACCTAGAAGCCTGAGTAGACGCTTCCCCTTTAAGTATTTGGACTGACGTGTTCTTTATTTGCAATATGTGGTGATATCAGAGGATCGGGTCCTTCAGACGTCCGATGGCGCTCCTATCGAGGAAACCGAAGAGAAAGAAGGTATCTGGTAGATGAGACCCAAGAGGGGGGTGTAGAGTAGACGTCTCTGTAGTATCCAGTGGTGTCTAGAGTGTCATTCACCAGATGTTACAAAACTACAACTCCCAGCATGCCCTGTGCCCTATTAGGGAAGTGATCTCCAATCTGTGTCTGTCTCTGGCACTCTCATAGAAACAATAGAGCAGGAGTGCACACCTGTGGTTACTCCTCTAGTCTGACGGGAGACGCAGGACCCTTGGCTTAGAGACCCCCAGCAGTCATACATGTATCCCCCTATACTGCAGATAGGAATCACTGGGGGAGACCAGTACACTGTGAGCAGGACCCTTGGCCTAGGGACCCCCAGCAGTCATACATGTATCCCCCTATACTGCAGATAGGAATCACTGGGGGAGACTAGTACACTGTGAGCCGGACCCTTGGCCTAGAGACCCCCAGCAGTCATACATGTATCCCCCTATACTGCAGATAGGAATCACTGGGGGAGACTAGTACACTGTGAGCCGGACCCTTGGCCTAGAGACCCCAGCAGTCGTACATGTATCCCCCTATACTGCGGATAGGAATCACTGGGGGAGACCAGTACACTGTGAGCCGGACCCTTGGCCTAGGAACCCCCAGCAGTCATACATGTATCCCCCTATACTGCGGATAGGAATCACTGGGGGAGACCAGTACACTGTGAGCCGGACCCTTGGCCTAGAGACCCCCAGCAGTCATACATGTATCCCCCTATACTGCGGATAGGAATCACTGGGGGAGACTAGTACACTGTGAGCCGGACCCTTGGCCTAGAGACCCCCAGCAGTCATACATGTATCCCCCTATACTGCAGATAGGAATCACTGGGGGAGACCAGTACACTGTGAGCCGGACCCTTGGCCTAGGGACCCCCAGCAGTCATACATGTATCCCCCTATACTGCGGATAGGAATCACTGGGGGAGACCAGTACACTGTGAGCCGGACCCTTGGCCTAGAGACCCCCAGCAGTCATACATGTATCCCCCTATACTGCGGATAGGAATCACTGGGGGAGACCGGTACACTGTGAGCCGGACCCTTGGCCTAGGGACCCCCAGCAGTCATACATGTATCCCCCTATACTGCAGATAGGAATCACTGGGGGAGACCAGTACACTGTGAGCCGGACCCTTGGCCTAGAGACCCCCAGCAGTCATACATGTATCCCCCTATACTGCAAATAGGAATCACTGGGGGAGACCGGTACACTGTGAGCCGGACTAGATCAGGATGAACGTTCAGTCTCCTAATGTAAGATTTTCCATCCACTGAGATTTTGATGGTGTTGTGGAGCTCATTGTATTTCATAGGATGTGAGTTATTACAGGCCTATAATCTATGATGCCTGATGTCTGAGAAACCTGCCGAGAACTCAGGGACGTGCTCCTGCTGCCTCTACAGATCCCTGACCCCCTGTATCAGCACATTACTGATGGTTTCCCTGTCTCTAAAACCAGAGACAACCAGCATTGTGCTCAGAGTTTGTGGTAGACCCCTTCAGGCCTATAATTTATGACCCTGATGTAACGCCTGATGTCTGAGAAACGTGCCGAGAACTCAGTGACGCGCTCCTGCTGCACCTACAGACCCCTGACCCCCTGTATCAGTGTCCCTGTACTAACACGTCTCTACGGGAGATCAGTAATCAGCATGGGGTTCAGAGTTTGCTGTAAACCCCTTGAGGCCTCTCTACCTTTATCTACACTCAATGGGGTCATCTAGGAAACCGGATACAAGGACAACTAACCGGCGCCACATGTGGAGGTTTTATGCTTTATCTGCTTCCATGGAACTCCATAAAGCTACACGTTTCAAGGGCATACTGCTCTGATCCTTGAGGGATAGCACTTGAAACGCATAGGCTGGTGGTGCTCCATGTAGGCAGGTTTCACATAAAGCAGATAAGTGGCGCTGGCGAGTCCTTCTTTGTCCTCCATGTGTTTCACCTCTTCCTGGTCCGTGGTTATTGGACAGGATGGTGCAGGTTACGGTGGATTTCCCTCCTACTCGGAGAGCAATACTAAACTGAGCGCCTGTGTCAGCTTTGTTGCCAGTGCACACAAGCCCCTCTGTGGTGGCCCCCCTGCAGGTGGGCTCCCCTCCCTCCAGGAAGGCCCACCACCGCCAAGACCATCATGACCGTGACCACCATAACCATGACCGTGACCACGATGATCACCGCCATCATGACCGTCACCACGATGATCACCGCCATCATGACTATGACCACCATGACAGTGACCGCCATCATCATGACCATGACCACCACATAGAAGGTAGGTTATGCCCCCGCTGTAGTGGCCTAGGAGAGTCCTCTGCTAGCCGCCTGACTCTCTGCTGCCTTACATAGGATACAACTAGTACTCTAGAATGGTCAAGTCTATAAAATAGTAGTAGTCAGTATAGTGCTGAGCGAACATGCCGAAAGTTCAGGTTCGGCAATGTTCTCTAAACACGAACGTTCCCGGGGTCTGGAGAAGTTGGATGGCTTCCTAGGGAGTCCAAAAAAACATTAATACAACAGCCATAGGCCATGTGCCGTATCCATGTTTTCCTGTCAGCCCTGTGGCTACATCCAACTTCTCCAGATGCCCGGAGGCAAATGGGGAACGTTGGGGTTCGAAGAACCTTGCGGAACCAGCAAGTTCTCTCAGCACTATTGACAGCTGTTCCCCTTATAGACCCTTATAGGCTTCGTCTCCCTCAGTTATAGCTAATGGAGTCTATGCAGGACACCGGATATTACAGTGGACTCCTAAATGGCTAAACTGAGCTTCTCCTGTGTCAGCTTTGTTGCCAGTGCACACAAGCCCCTCAGTTGCGGCCCCACTGCAGGTGGGCTCCCCTCCCTCCCGGAAGGCCCACCACCAACATGACTATGACCGCCATCACACAGACCACCTCCGCCACCATGACCACCATCACACAGACCACCTCCGCCACCATGACCACCACCACACAGAAGGTAGGTGATGGCCTTCGCTGTAGTGGCCCAGGTTAGTCTAGCCATCCGGCTCTCTTAGATAGACTGCAGCTTGTAGAGCACCGTTCCCCAGGCTGTGACTCCCAGCATCCCTGACAGCCTGGAGGTTGTAGTTTTGCCAGGTTGCAGGTTGGGGATGACTGTTGTAGAGCATTTCATTCCTAATGACTGCAGCCTCATAGAGATGAATACTAGGCCTGTGCCAGGAGTCTGGGACACCTCACACCACCCCGCAGCCCCTCATGTGAGTAATTAAGGGGGATTCCAACTCCTGGACCCTAAGCAGCATTACTATATTACGCTATTTTCAGAAGAAAGCAGCCAAGTTCCATGTGGAATTGTATTTGCTCTGGACCTCCTATTATTTCTCTCTATGCCCCCTGCCTCCCCAACTACTACAACAGGAGGGGGTAAGGATCATGGACGACTCTTAAAAGAGTTGTGAAGGATTATAAAATCATGGCAGCTTTCTTCCAGTTACAGCGCCACACCTGTGCATGGGTGGTGTGTGGTATTGCAGCTCGGTTACATTCAGGTAAGTAGGCCCTAGCTGTAATACCGCACACAGCCTGTGGATGAATGTGGCGCTGTTTTCCATTCCTGGACAATCTGTATATTTCTGTAGCCGCCGCTCCCCGCTAGTTCTAGGTGGCAACGCCGCTGCCTGTTCCCTTCCCCCAAAACCCGTAGATCTCACTCTGTGATCTGTTTGTTTGAAGCGCCGGCACATTGGATCCCACCAACTCCTCCATCAATAGAACCTAAGCTCCAGCGCCAGGAACTGCCAGAAAGAATAAGAGGTACGTCCATGGCTCCTGTGTGGTGTGTAATACACTGAGGGTCCTGATAATAGGGACCCCCTCCCCCCCAGGACCCCTGCACCGGTGATGGAGCCAGGTACGCAGCTATACAGCTAGGAGATCCAATGATTGGGGGGGAATTGTCAGACAACCGCGTCTCATCACGACTGATCAAATGCCAAAACAGACGCTACTAGGGGAGGGGTCTGTTACCCTGGTAACACAGTCTATTGCCCCCGAGCTACTGCCACCTGTCCTGTGGTAGCTGTAGATGTTCATAAAGGCAGACGAGCCGCCCGCCGTGTTATATATGGCGCACACAACTCTCTTAACCCCTCGGCTGTCAGACACATAGATCACGCTCGGCCCCGGCACTAATGCTAATGAATAGAGGTGGCAGCTCGGCCGGGCCAGTATATTTATTTATTAAAGGGACCGCTCACGCTGTATACACTCATCAGCCATATTATAGTGGTATATAGGATCATAGGAAACCTTCCAGGATGACCTTTATTCATGTAATTCTGCTCATCTGGGATAAATAGTCAGGTGATTGACAGCCCAAATCTGAGGAGTATCCACATGTAAACATATCCTTAAAGGGTTTATCCCCATGGCCGCTTTCTTCCAGAAATGCCACCCATGTTCAGTTCCATTGAAGTAAATGGAGATGGATTGTAATACCACACAACCTGGGTACAGGGGTGGCACTGCAAGAAGGTGACTGTGCTTTATCTATTCCTGGATAACCCCCTTTAAGACAGATTCCCCTTTTGTGTGGAGAGCAATGCTAAACGGAGCTTCTCCTGTGTCAGCTTTGTTGCCAGTGCACACGAGCCCCTCTGTGGTGGCCCCCCTCCATGTGGCCGCCCCTCCCTCCAGGAAATCCCAACACCTCTATGACCACCATGACCATTATGACCACCATGACCATAACCACCACACAGAAGGTAGGTGATGCCCCCCCCCCCCCCCTGTAGTGGCTTAGGACAGTCTTCTGCTAGCCGCCCGGCTCTCTGCTCCGCTGCCATAGATCGACTGCAGCTTGTAATGTTCCTCAGCCTGTGACTACAGCGCCATTGCTTACATAGAGAGCAGGTACCAGGCCCATTACACCCCAGGGTAGTGCAGGCTAGATCAGCTCACAAACCCCGGCAACCATGGCCGGTGGTGTAGTCCTCGCTCATGTATAAGTCTGCCTCCGGTAACCGCTCCCTGAAGGTCCTTGGGTTGTTCACCTTGTTTCTCCGGCTTTTCACCTGCTGCATTTATAACACACAGCTAACCCGCCGATTCACAGGGAGCCACCACCGACACCACCACCTGCCAAGAAACACCCCAAAACAGGTATGGTGACCCTCACAGGAACCCGTAGACTAGAGATGTGGTGGTAGCCGCAGACCATAGACTAGATGCATGTCTTCCATTACTGGTGGTGACCATCATGGCCACAATAACTAATCTGATTTCTCCAAATTCAAGCATCTTCCAGAAAATTCATTCGTCCTGAACCAACTCCGGCCTATGTCACCGATACTCTCAAGAGTCCAAAAGGTACTGGGTAGATTAGAGGCTCATCGGTCCTGGTGGGTCTAGTTTATTTACCCCTATTGGGGCATATGGTAGTCTTAGTGAGGTCTATGTGACCCGGGCCTGTCTATGGTTACTGTGGATCTCCAACACTGGGTCATATGGTTACAAAGCCTTCTATGACCCTACAATGGGTCTCTGCCACCATCTTTACTTTCCCTGTCCGCTGAGACTGGGAGTCCTAATGGTGGGTATAGCCAGATGCCTTTAGAGCCATCACCAAGCCAATCTACCTATATACCCTTGGGGAAACCATCTGAAGGTTGGAGGGGCGTATTTCTATACCTGTGTCATCTTTGTGCGGCCATTCTATGGATTGTATCCTGGCCATGGATGGAGAAATCCACCACAGTCCCTGAGATCCTAGAGGAAAACATCAAGAGTGAAGATGGTTTTGAGGTCCGATCTGATTTGGTCTTAAAGTTCCCCAATAATAGTTTGTGTGAGACGTTCTTACACCCGAGGTTTCAGGTTTGTTCTCCCTACTCTGTGTATGATGGGATTCCCCGCAGCTTCAGTGTGGTATGGACCATGGCAGCCGCTCCTCTCCTGTCCGCCATTATAAGAGATCCATCCTAAACTAATCTCAAAGGTTTAGGATTTGCAGGACTAGGTACAATGAATTGTTGGGGGTCCTATCTGTGATTTGGGGGGTCCTCTGTGAGTGGTTGTATGAATGTGATGGACTTGATCATTGTGTCACCTCATCTGACATCTGCATGAGCCGCCATCTCCTTGCACGCTACTTCCAATGTTCCTGTCGCCTCCTTATGACTTTGGGATGTCCCTCCGAGACCTTGATCAGATTTATCCCTATGAAGTGGCTGCCCCGAGGCCGAGCCGCAGGGAGATTGACACTTACATGTGTGCTTCTCCACCGGTGTTTGATTAAATCTGGTTACAACGTCCATGGCCCCCGGCAAGGTCAGGGATCTGGAGCCGTCCCATCTGCATAGAGCGCGGCATCACTGAAACATTCACAGGCTTTAGGGAATTGTGATTCACCGGCACCTATGATGGCTTCAAGTGACGCCGACCTAGTGGAAAGGCCAAGGGCTGGAATTTAAAGGGCTAAAATCAATCCAACTAGAATCAGATTCCTGGTCCACAGTGGGGCTGGTGCCATGTTTCCCATCCTTAAAGGGATTGTCCAGGGAGCAGTAGGCTTCAGCTGTCTTCTGCTTCCCTGACAACCCCTTTAAAGGGATTGTTCACTACAAAATGTTTTCTTTCAAATCAACTGGTGCCAGAGACTTGTAGTTTATTTCTAGTAAAAACTGTCATCTTCCAGTACTTATCAGCGGCTGTATTACCTACTGCATGAAGTGCTGTATTCTCTCCAGTGTGACACAGTGCTCTCTGCTGCCACCTCTGTCCATGTCAGGAACTGTCTAGAGCAGTAGCAAAAACTTTCCTGCCCTCCAGACTGAAAAGAATACACCACTAACTGCAGTACATGCAGCAGCTGATAAGTACTGGAAGAAGAGATAATTTATTGGAAATAAATTACATATCTCTGGCACTTTCTGGTACCAGTTGATTTGAAAGAAAAGAACAATCCCTTTAAGCTGCCGGTAGAGATTTCAGCTCCTACCGTCATGTATTACGCTGCATGGGCTGAGGCTGTGTGCACATGTTGCAGTAATTCTTTTTTATGGGAAATCTGCATTGTTTTTGCATTCTTAAACATGTCATCACCTTATACCTAAGCATGAGGTTGAGGTGTGTGACCAGGTGCGGTTAGTGGACATCCCAAGGTGCGGAGGAGTCGTGTTCTTCTTCATTGGTTCTTACCTGTATTTTCTCCTTCCCAGACTGCGAGTGTTACGGACATTCCAGCCGCTGCAGTTTTATCGACTTCCTGAATGTGGTCACTTGTGTCAGCTGCAAGCACAATACTCGGGGCCAGCACTGCCAGCACTGCCGCCTCGGCTTCTACCGCAACATGTCTGCCGAGCTGGATGATGAGAATGTCTGCATACGTGAGTTATCAACCACAGAACAGATCTTTTATGCCCAACGCCATCCACCATCTGTGGTATTATAATGGACCTGGGGCAAAAAAACAATAAGGAGGCTTAGATTAGGGGTTCATGTAAGGTACCATTACTTGAAGGGGTTATCCAGCAGAGTTGTTAAAGGGATTATCCAGCGCTACACAAACGTTGTCACTGGAAGAAAGTGGCCATACCACCTGCCCCAAAATTGGAGACAAGAGCGGTGCTGTCTCTGGAAGAAAGCGGCCATGTTTTTGTAGCTCTGGAGAGCCCCTTTAACTTTTAATAGTATTTGGAGATGTCACTGCCAAAAGCTCCGACTCTCATGGACGCCATATCTGCCCCCACCCCGTCTCCTGACGTGTCTCTATGGCTTTATTCTTGATGTTTCTCATACTGAAGATGTATTTGGGCGATACCCTCCTCCTAAGTAGTACCCAGGCACAAGTCTGCCACCATCATGTGTTTCCCCCCTGTATTACAGAGGCCTATAGAAGCCCCAATAATAATGGAGGCGAAAAGTTGAGTTTTGTTGCCTTTCAGTCTTCCAGTCCCTTCTATAGAAATGTATAGTAAACTGTATAAAGACAAGATGTCAGCCCCCCCCCATCTGTCCCCGTTCCGTGTTCCGTCACTTACAATAAATGTCCCTTCTGCAGCAGCGGAGAATAATTCACTCACTTCTGAATAAAGACAAGCCTTAAACACATTAGAGGCTGCACCGAGCTGGTGACTGCAGAGACGCTGCTGAGTAATGGCCCGGGAGGCCGCTGTAATTACATTACTATGAAGAGTAGAGCGTCTGAGCGCAGGAGAGCACTCGAGTGGATCACAATATTCCTGCTATATATTATCCTGACGCTTAACAAACTCCTAACAGCAGATGTGGCTGCTCACCGCCATATACGACTAATATAATTACCTGAAAATAGCATGTGCTGCCCTGTAATGCCCTGAACTGCACCACCAGGGGGCACCTTGACTGACTTCTGTTTCCAAATGATGGCTGCTCTGTCTGAGGTCATCATAATCCAGCGACAGAGACCCTGATCCCAGTGCAGTGTCACCTTGTGCAAGAATATAACTACTATAATAATGCTCCTATATATAGGAATATAACTACTATAATACTGCTCCCTATATACAAGAATATAAATACTATAATACTGCTCCTATATACAGGAATATACTACTATAATACTGCCCCTATATACAGGAATATAACTACTATAATACTGCTCCTATATACAGGAATATAACTACTATAATACTGCTCCTATATACAAGAATATACTACTATAATACTGCTCCTATATACAGGAATATAACTACTATAATACTGCTCCTATATACAAGAATATAACTACTATAATACTGCTCCTATATGCAGGAATATAACTACTATAATACTGCTCCTATATACAGGGATATAACTACTATAATACTGCTCCCTATATACAAGAATATAACTACTATAATACTGCTCCTATATACAGGAATATAACTACTATAATACTGCTCCCTATATACAAGTACATAAGTACTATAATACTGCTCCCTATATACAGGGATATAACTACTATAATACTGCTCCTCTATACAGGAATATAACTACTATAATACTGCTCCTATATACAGGAATATACTACTATAATACTGCTCCTATATACAGGAATATAACTACTATAATACTGCTCCTATATACAGGAATATACTACTATAATACTGCTCCTATATACAGGAATATAACTACTATAATACTGCCCCCTATATACAGGAATATAACTACTATAATACTGCTCCTATATACAGGAATATAACTACTATAATACTGCCCCCTATATACAGGAATATAACTACTATAATACTGCTCCTATATACAGGGATATAACTACTATAATACTGCCCCTATATACAAGAATATAACTACTATAATACTGCTCCCTATATACAGGGATATAACTACTATAATACTGCTCCTATATACAGGAATATAACTACTATAATACTGCTCCCTATATACAGGGATATAACTACTATAATACTGCTCCTATATACAGTAATATAACTACTATAATACTGCCTCTTATATACAGGGATATAACTACTATAATACTGCTCCTATATACAGGAATATAACTACTATAATACTGCCCCTATATACAGGAATATACTACTATAATACTGTTACTATATACAAGAATATAACTACTATAATACTGCTCCTATATACAGGAATATAACTACTATAATACTGTTCCTATATACAGGAATATAACTACTATAATACTGCTCCTATATACAGGAATATACTACTATAATACTGCTCTTGTACTTACAATCAATTTGCAAATGAAACCATTACATAAATAGACCTGTCTTGGGTCGGTTGTAGATTGTAGTTCTGTATTTTCAGTCTCCGTCTTTCTATGTTCTTGTTCCATAGAATGTGACTGTAACCAGCACGGCTCTGAACACGAACGCTGCAACGAAACTGGTGATTGTGTATGTCGGCCGGGAGCTGCTGGAACGAAATGTGACGAGTGCCTACTGGGTTTCCACTGGAGACAGGGTTGTCATCGTAAGTTGCACTGTACAGTGTTGGGACCTTGCTAAGTGTCATGGGGTTTGGTCCCAGACACATCTACTGTTTTGTGTATACAGCTCCTATGCAGATATATTGTGTCTCCATGGTTACAGACTACAAATGCCACCTATGTAGTCTCATCCTGCAGTCATGTGTTACTCTGCTGCCCTTGTACTTTATCCTCTACTGTTTGTCGTGTCGGAATAGGTAGAGGAGGCAGAGTTGCCAGAGTATTACATGACTGCTGGATCAGACTACACATCGTTTGTTTGTAGTCTGTAACCATGGAGACACATAGGTTTGAATAGGAGCTGAAATGGCAGACATTTTTACAAATGAATTACTTGCATTAACTTTTTCATTAAGATAATAGGATAAACTGATTGCAAAAGTCTAAATGCCTTTTAACTCTGAAAGAGATTCTGTCAGTAGGTTTGTGGCGTCCTATCCCAGGGTAGCATAAACTAGTGACAGAGACGCTGAACAGAATCATGTATCCCTCACATTGTTCTGTGCAGCTGATCCAGAGATCTCCTGAATAACAATGACTCTGAGCACCACAACCACTCCTTTTCATTATGTGCGTGTGCTCAGTTGTCCTAGATATTCATGAGCAGCGGCACACTCCACCCATGAGCTGCTGATTATCAGTTGTCTGTCAATACTGTATATAGGCAGACAGCTGTCAATCAACATCTGGAGGATGGAGAGCCCCTTCTCCTACATATCAGGAGAACGGCTGAACAGATTTATGTAAGGAGTACACCCATGTGTTCAGCATCTCTGTCACTAGTTTACGCTGCCCTTCAACGGCTGTGTCTATAATGTCATGTGGACACAATGAGGAATAACACTATTGAGGGTTCGGATACAGCTGGCCACTAACACAGGTGACAGAGTGAAGCAGAGGGGCCCTAACCTTAGGCGGTCGACAAGCCCCTTCAGCTGTAAGCCCAGAACAGCCGAGCTCCGAACGCATTGATTTCCATAGACACATGAGCAGAGGGGGTGACGGCTCGGGACCCACAGCGATGGCTTCTTTGTAAGACTGTGAGGTGGGGAACATGTCCTGCAGTCCATTATACTGATATCCTGATGGATAATCCCCCATCTGAGCAGATCCGACACATTCTACCCCTCCCCCCCCAGGACCTTTATTGGCGAATGATGAAGTGACTGAGACACATTAAATCTGCCCGGCCCGCCGCACGCTGCCCTTTGCTCTGCCGCATTATTTGTGATTTGTGTCTATTTGACCTAAATTATAAGATCTTAAATTATGTTTATACCGCGCCACGCAGAGCGATGGCCGCCAGGACGCTGCAAAATCACAGCAGTGCAGCAAATGATGCTGGAGTCTGGAAGGTCAAGGAAAGCACGAGCAGAGACCTCCATTAAAGGGACAATGACCTCAGCATCTTCTCCATCCTCTAGAAAACTAATAATTATAATAAGGACAATAATAATGTTTATTTTTTAATGATCTTATTTTTCATAATTATTTCAAGTAAACTTCCCCCTGCCTTGTAGCTGTATCTGTATCCCTGCCGTGTTCTGGCCGATCAGGGAGGAGTGAGGGGTGCTGATGGCTCCAGACCAAGGGGCCTTTAACCTGTAGGAAGTATTGGGGGGATTCCTACATTACTGATTTAATGCACCTTACTGGGGGAAGCGGGGCTGAGTGATGATATGATCATAGACTGGGAAAGCTGGGTTACCACTCACTGATCATAGACTGGGAAAGCTGGGTTACCACTCACTGATCATAGACTGGGAAAGCTGGGTTACCACTCACTGATCATAGACTGGGAAAGCTGGGTTACCACTCACTGATCTGAGACTGGGAAAGCTGGGTTACCACTCACTGATCATGCAAAAGAAAACCCCGTGGAGCCTTATCAAAGAGTCTCAAAACCCAGGACTAGCCAGATATCCCTCCGGGAAGGACCCAGCCAGGGGGCGGCTCCTGTAAGGAAACCACCATATTAAGTGGCCCTATAAGTCAGTGTAATGACAAGGGAAAAACCAAGGCCAGGTAACCATCCACATACAGCTGTTTCGGGGTGTTGCCCCTCATCAGTGTGGAGCAGGATTCTGGCTAGGTGGGAGCAATGCCTAGTAGAGCCCTAAGAGAAACAGATCGCTGATCTCAGGGAGACCAGCCAAACGACAAAACTACCGGCTGCTAGTGAAAGCGCTCAATGCAGTGAAGTCCTAGGTGCATTGCCCCTTGGGAAACAAGAATATGCAAAAGAAGAGCCCGTGGAGCCTCATCAAAGAGTCTCAAAGCACAGGACTAGCCAGATATCCCTCCGGGAAGGACCCAGCCTCCTACGGCTCTACTAGGCATTGCTCCCACCTAGCCAGAATCCTGCTCCACACTGATGAGGGGCAACACCCCGAAACAGCTGTACGTGGATGGTTACCTGGCCTTGATTCTTCCCTTGTCATTACAATGACTTATAGAACCATTTAATATGGTGGTTTTGGTGGTTTCCTTACAGGAGCCGCCCCTTGGCTAAGTCCTTCCTGGGGGGGATATCTGGTGTTTTGAGACTCTTCAATGAGGCTCTACGGACTCTTCTTTTGCATATTCATGTTTTCCAGGGGGCAATGCACCTAGGACTTCACTGCATTGAGCGCTTTCACTAGCAGCCGGCAGTGTTGTCATTTGGCTGGTCTCCCTGAGTTCAGTGATCTGTTTCTCTTATCACTCACTGATCATATCAGACTGGGAAAGCTGAGTTACCACTCACTGATGATGTGAGACTGGGAAAGCTGGGTTACCACTCACTGATGATCTGAAACTGGGAAAGCTGGGTTACCACTTACTGATGATCTGAGACTGGGAAAGCTGGGTTACCACTCCCTGATGATCTGAGATTAGCAAAGCTGGGTTACCACTCACTGATGATCTGAGATTAGGAAAGCTGGGTTACCACTCACTCATGATCTGAGACTGGGAAAGCTGGGTTACCACTCACTGATGATCTGAGACTGGGGAAAGCTGGGTTACCACTCACTGATGAGACTGGGGAAAGCTGGGTTATAGCTCAGTGATTATACATTGTGAGACTGGGAAAGCTGGGTTACCACTCACTGATGATCTGAAACTGGGAAAGCTGGGTTACCACTTACTGATGATCTGAGACTGGGAAAGCTGGGTTACCACTCCCTGATGATCTGAGATTAGCAAAGCTGGGTTACCACTCACTGATGATCTGAGATTAGGAAAGCTTGGTTACCACTCACTGATGATCTGAGACTGGGAAAGCTGGATTATAGCTCAGTGATTATACATTGTGAGACTGGGAAAGCTGGGTTGCCACTCACTGATCATCTGAGACTGCTGCTAAGACTGGGAAACCTGGGTTAAGGTCAGTTCACGTTGCACATTTGCAGCAAAAATTCAAACGCAAGAAAGCTGGGTTAATATTCAGTGAAAATACATTTTAGACTGCTATTGGGAAAGCTGGGTTACAATTCAGTATCATTACCGAGCTTTACTAGTCCCGGCCGCAGTACTGATATGTGTAAACTGATGCTGAGAGACAGCTGAGGCCTATGGAGAAGTCTAGAGCAATCGTTCTCTCCCATCCTCCATGTTGTAAACTGTAAATTGTTTCCTCATCTTATTCCCAAACCCTTCTGTTCTTCTTCTTCCAGCCAACGTGTGTGATGATGAGCTATTGATCTGCCAGAATGGCGGCACGTGTCACCATGGACAGCGCTGCATCTGCCCCAGCGGCTTTAAAGGAGCCCTGTGCCAAGATGCCAAATGTGACTCCACCCACAGGAACTGTGACTCCGCCTCCAGCAGCCTGATGTTTTCCACCTTGCTCCTCCTCTGTACAATCCTACTGAGCATGGAAAGCATTTAAGTCCTCCCACCCGGATGGTTCCTAATGTCTGAGCACACACTGCAGGAGGTGTCTACAAGTCATGCTATCCCCCTGTGAGGACGCTCCATCCAACCAATGGGGGAGGACCTGTGATGGTAACTTCTGCAGTGCCTTATTGTCGCATATCACATGGGACTTTAGAAGAGCTTGAAGAAGCCCATGTTCTAGCAAACAAGGTGGAGACAGATACCACTGCGGCCCTCAGGTGGAAGAATTATTTTCAGCTAAACGGCTTCTATAGACTTGGTGGCAATATCTACCCCCACTTTAGGCTCTTGGGAGCTGGCATATAGACCGGGCACCAGCTGAGTCCATGTCTAGTCATACAAGATGGACGTCACATTAAGCACCTCCCCCCTTCAACAATAGGAACGGAGGGGGACATAGACCAATGATATATAACTTATCACTAAGCAGATACGGACCTTGTGCCAAAAACAGGATAGACACACATCTAGATGGTGGCCGACGCTCACCGCCACCACCACCAGGGTATTATTTTGGGGAGATAGAGGGTGGGGGGTGGCATCTAAATCAAACCCCTTTGGCTCCGACTGTTTGAAGTTTTTTTTTTTCTTTTGTCTGTTAACCATTTGCTGCCTGTGTTACACCCCCCGGGCTTTGTTTCCGGAGGGGGGCGGGGGAGCAAAATTTCTAATCATTTCGTCCTGTTTCAAGATATTTTATTTTTTAAATGACAATTGAATCTATTGATCCATTGTTTTAGTGTATACGAAGCGATCACCTTCACTGTGACACGCCAGAATCGGACATTTTGTAGAGGAGCCTCAGGAGACTCCGGGGGAAGGGAGGGGCAGATGGGGGTGAATAGTATATATATATAAAGATATCACAGGCCAGAGATATAAATTCTATTGATATATTGTATATGGATTTTTTTTTTTTTTTGTAGAGAATTATTTTTGTTTCAATTTAAATGTTCTATTAAAAAAAAAAAAAACACAAAGAGACGGGAACGCTTTATCCTGAAGACTCCCACATGGTGAGAAATATCCAAAGTAAAGAAATTGTGTATTTACACCGCTCCCCGTGTGTCGCCTCTTATATCTTATTGCTACAAGATCACATGGTTTACCCTGTGCTGGGTCCGAGGGGGCGGGGCCTCACTGATCTCAGGCTCCACCCCCGCAGATCCTACCATAAGCCTAGGTTAAGTATAACTGCAATCATCATACAACCCAGCACTAATGGATGATGTTAATTATTATACAACTTCAACTTCTGAAATTCAAACCACCTAATTTTGCAGTTTTCTATTTTCCATAATTTCCCAGCAGTCTGTATGTCTTCCCCATCGTTGGCGGAGCTTATTCTGCTTATGGCTGTATACATTTTACTAGAGAACGTTATTTCAGGCTGAACACTCTAGAGAACGCGCCCGTGATGTTGAATACATTTCTTCTGTCAGCATCGAGCCCTCACCCACTGCACTGGACTAGACTGACCATGTCCGGTATAGGTTGGTAAATCTATTGCTATACAGATGGAAGTGGAGCTGGGATAAACACAAAATGTAATCAATTTAATATTATTTTAAATTAAAAAATAAAAGACATTTTTACAGCAGGAGGCCTAGCGCAATGCTGCTCCAGTCACTCTCTGTAGGACTGGTGGTTACAGCCTAGTGCTACCACCCATTGTGATCACCAATATTACATGTATCACCTATCTGATACTTCTCTTTTAGACACCAAACAGTCATCATGTCTTTATGCAGAATGTTTATTGTCTCAGCACTGGTAATATTATTTGCCCCCGTTCTTGTGTTACCAGAGGACGCCTTGCATCAATGAAGTCGAGGAGAGAACACATCACTTTACTGTGCATTAGTAGTGAAGGGCGTATTCTCCGCCTCATCGGTATAAGGTGCCGGCATCCAAAGCTGCTGGGCAGGCCACCGCCGCCGCCTCCTCTTCTTCCCAGTAAAGTAAATATAAGAATATGAGAAAAAGTAGAATATTGGCAGAGCTGAGGCACTAAACCTGCTGCAAGACGACACCTTAAGGGGATACGCCAGAGGAAAAAAATTCAAATGGTATCAGAAAGTTATATAGATTTTTAAATTACTTCCATTTAATAATCTCCAGTCTTCCAGTACTTATCAGCTGCTGTATGTCCAGCAGGAAGTGGTGTATTCTTTTTCAGCCTGACACAGTGCTCTCTGCTGCCACCTCTGTGACAAGTGGATTTAACTCCAGAGTACCACTTTATTTAACCCGTTGGTGAGATCTGCTTTATATTTAGTCATCTTCCCTTCATGTGGTATATAACATATTTATAAATCACTTCATATACTGATAATGACCTCTAGGTGTCTCCCTTCCCTGAAATCTTCTGTCCACTGCCTGTTAGGAGCTGGGGGCGGGGCTTAGCCATGTGCAGCCTGGGTGGTAAGATTGCAGGCCGTCCCGTCTTCCCATGTTTCAATGGTAGAAATCCATGCAGAAGCCGATTATTTTGAATGATGAAAAATTTGTCTCTTCTTGACAGTAAGAAAGCCATTTCCTATTGTATTCATTGCTGGGCAGCGTTTATACCAGGTATGGGGAACCTTTGGCTGCTACAAAACTACAATTCCCATCATGCCTGGGCTGTACAGTTGGAGGGCCAAAGATTCCCCATCCCTGGTTCATACAGAAAACACACTGGATTTGGAAATAGGGATGGATTCTGCAGTCACATTAGGCCCATTGCTTCTTAACATAATATAGTTACTATGAATAAAAGTTAAATGACAGAATAGAGGACCAGTATTCTCGTGAAGTTTTGGGCTGTCATAGCATGCTGGGAGTTGTAGTTTTGCAGCAGCTACAACGTCACCATTATAGAGGCTGATACCTGTACTGACATGATAAAGTGTGTCTCTGCTGCCATCTAATGGGCAAAGCTTTTCACTGCACCTGATTCACCAGACTATATATGTGTAACTGCTGGTGGGTTTTATCCTACACTAGCATCAGGATTGTAGGTAAAGGTACAATGGTTATTTTTGGAGTTCATATTTGGGCCAGCATTCGGAGAGATCTGTATAAATTCCTCCTAGCAATAGTGGGCGAAAGCTTTACTGCCACCCACCACACCCTATAATCCTCACCCACTCCTGCGCCAAGTCACTACATCTGTATTAGCATAAAGCAATGTTCTCTCAGCACACGCTAGCCTGACATTAACTTATTCACAGGATCAGTGTATGTACACAGTGACATCAGTTACATCCTGTATTATACCCCAGAGCTGCACTCACTATTCTGCTGGTGAGGTCACTGTGTACACACATTACATTACTGATCCTTAGTTCTATCCTGTATTATACTCCAGAGCTGCACTCACTATTCTGCTGGTGCGGTCACTGTGTACATACATTACATTACTGATCCTGAGTTACATCCTGTATTATACCCCAGAGCTGCACTCACTATTCTGCTAGTGAGGTCACTGTGTACATACATTACTTAAACTTGCGGCTCTGGGGTATAATACAGGATGTAACTCAGGATCAGTAAACAAATTTTAAAGGGGTGCCACTCGTATCTTGAAGACATCAGCTATGATAACTCTTGTAAAGCTGTTGTACAGGATGAGAGAAATATGGCTGCTTTCTTCTAGGAACAGTGCCCCGTCTGTCCACAGGTCGTTTGTGGTATTGCAGAGCACCACTATTAACTCGATCTGCAATATCAGCACATCTCAAAATTGACAAACTATATACAGTGCTGCGCAATCAGCTGGAGCTATACACAACGAATCATCACATGGACTGGGTGGCGCTATTCCTGAAGGTAAGCCGCCATATTGTTCTGATCCTGTACAACAGAACAGACAATTTAGTGACATCAGAACACACCATGGAGCTGGAGAATTTTACCTGATTTAATTATCTGAGACAGCAGGACTCTGGGTAACCGCCTGCCGTCTCCATAGACGTTACAGCATTACACCTCTGCGGGTGAATTATAAAAACACAAACTCTGATCCATTTATAAAAATAAAAATCGCTCCCAAATATTTATTGTACAATTGCGCCAACGCTCCGCAAGGGAAGACGAGAACTTGTGGAGCAATTTGCATAGAAAGTTGTCGACTCAAAGATCAGAACTGTACAAAAGAAAAAAAAGGATTCGTTCAGACTCCAAGCGTCGTCATCATACAACAATAAGCTCCACTGACAAGACCTCTGCTTACAGTCAGTGAACGAGAAACGTCCCAATTCTTAGTACAATGTTACAGTAACATCTCTTACCTGACACACTGTAACAAAAGCAGCAGCTTTTTGAGGTCAGCCCCAGACTACAGAGAATGTATTCTGCCCCGAGTGATGATATGGAAGCCTGCAGGATGGGTCACTAAACCGGTGGTCGGGCCAGGCCCTACAGCTGTGATACAGGCAGAAACATTATCTGTGGCTCCAGACTATTCCAGTCGATGGGGCCACAGCATGTCCTGAATTGCTGATATTTTAACAGTCTGAGCTACAGCGCATATACCTATAGAAAACCGTTTGGTGGTCACACACATAGCGGATTTGTCCTGTCCGCTAACACTCCATTCACATGGGACGGGTGTTCAGCCACAGATGTTGCTGCTACATGTGGATACACCCCACACAGACAACCTGCCATCCACTGACAGCGAACCTGGAGAACACTGACGCTCTGAAACAAAGGGACTCATTTAGTAAGACCAGCGTTTCACACACTGCTCTTAAAGGGATTATACAATACTTGAAGAAGAGCAGCTACTTTCTTGCAAAAACAGTGCCACCCCTATCCTCAGCTTCATTCACTTCAATGGAACCAAGCTGCACAAACGCACCAAAACAGGAGAGGTGCTATTTCTAAAATAAAGCGGCCATGTTTTTGTAAGCCTGGACATCCCCTTTAAAGAGGTATTCCCATATATCCTACAGATAGGGAACAACAAGCTAAGTGCCAAGGGGCAAACCACAGGGACTCCTACCGATCCTGAGAATGGGGACAAGTTTAATGGCCCCACGGGAGGCTGAATGGAGCTCCTGCCACCAAAGTGGCCATGCGGGGAAGCTGAGCACTCCATTCACTACAGGGCGGCTGCATCCCTGGTGGTTGGACCCCGAGCAGTCAGTCAGCCTGTGGATAGGGGCTAGCAAGATCCATCTCGGCCAACCTACACTGGGGTAAGACATATTACCAGGGGTGCGCCTCTCACTACCATTACCAGGTCAGTGGCTGTCCGAGCACCTAGGACCTGAGATCTGTGCGGCTAGTGTTTGGTTCCTGATGTAAATGATAGGAAACCTGTTGGGCTGTGAGACTCCACACCCCTCTAAGATCCATCCATATTATGGCAAATCAGGCTCATCCCTGGATCTGCGGCTTTCATTGCTCCCGCGGTCTATTAGACGACTTCTTTGGTACAGGGATTACTCTTTATTGCCTCCATCTTTGGAATCGGGGCAGTAAAGGGACGCTGGCAGGACAATACTTGTGAGAAGCCTCTGCAGTAGGGACTGTAGATGGTGCAGCGCTGGGTCACGCTCACTAGGAGACTTTCTTCCTCTTTGAGTCCGGGTTATTTTCAAACCGTGTGTTTGTGTCTCTATAGTCCTGATCTCTGGGGAAGCGGGCCGCTCTGCTCTGGTCTCTGTACTGTGGATAATCTCTAGAGGAGGAATAGGAGGGCCTCTTAACTCCAGCTATTGATGATGATGATGATGATGAGTAGGATGAGAAGTGTGTCTGGGATCGGTGCTGGATGTCCCCAGCACTTTGTCTCTGCGCCTCAGACCTGGAGCTATTGGCATCTCTTGACTCTTCCACCTGCCGCCGCACCAGTCTGGGATCTTCAAGTTTCCCTCTGGAGACTGAAGGTGCTGCAGGGGGCGGCGTACGGTTCTGCACTGGTCTAATGTCCACGGCTGGATGTGCCACGAGTCGCCGGGGTGGCTGGAGCACCGGTACAGGAGGTAGTATAGGTTCTCGTGATGAAGCATCAGCTGGGGGGGTATGTGAAGGACTGCTGGATGCATGCCGCTCTACGCCAGACCTGCCTGATGGCTGCCCAGTAGGACGTCTTGGTTCCACATGTTTCAGTATCCGGCAGACATCTTTCTGGTAGTGCCCCTCTCTTGTCTGGGAGAGCGCCCCTCGCCTCTTGGCATCCTGAATCAAGCAATTCCAGTCTGTGTTCTCCTACAAGACAACATGGTGGCATGAGAACCCATATAATTCCCATATACTAATGCTTCTGTATGTCCTGCAGGAAGTGGTGGATTCTCTCCAGTCTGACACACTGCTCTCTGCTGCCACCTCTGTCCATGTCAGGAACTGTTCAGAGAAGCAGCAAATCCCCATAGAAAAACTCTCCTGCTCTGGACAGTTCCTGACATGGACAGAGGTGACAGCAGAGAGCACTGTGTCATACTGGAGAGAATACACCACTTCCTGCAGGACATTCAGCAGCTGATAGGTACTGGAAGACCAGAGATTTTTTAATAGTAAATTACAAATCTCTGGCACCAGTTGATTAAAAAGACATTTTTTTGTGAACAACCCCTTTTAATACCCAGCGCAGGGTCCAGTATACTCACCATTAAGGTCCGCAGACACCCCAGGATGAAGAGACTGTACCGGGCCCTTGTAATGGTCACATTTAGCCGCTGACGACTGGCCAGGAACCTAAGATGTAAGGCAGTAAGAATAGGACCGTGAACAATGTGAACACCTCATAAGAAACCAATAGCCTCCAGAGCCAACAATACAAACCCGATAGATCCTTGGCCTGAGTTGGCACGGACACACGTCACGATGATGCAGTCCTTTTGGCGACCCTGGAATCCATCAACAGTGTCCACTTCACTGGGCCTGGAAGACACAGAGGTAATGAGTCAATGGCAGGCGGTACAGCTGCTGCAGTGGTTTCCTGCAGACTAATAGAAGGGGAGTCTTTCATGTCACAGATGTGATGGTCTCTTTAACCCCTTAACGACAAAGAGCGTAAATGTACGCCCTTGCGTCGTTAAGGGTGTTCAGAGGGGCGACCCCGGCACTGCAGGTATTAGCGGGCACGGTCCGATCGCCATGCCCGCTAATTAGCTTTTTAAATGCAGCTCTCAAAGTTGACAGTCCCCAATGGTCTAGGTGGGGGATTGCCCCCCGTGACATGATTGTGGAGGAGCAATCCCTGCATCTGGTCCCAGCCAGGGTCTGCACCATAATGGTGCTGCAGCAGCCGAAAGCAATAGAACACTGATCTCATTGATCTATGCAGAGATCGATGTGGTTATACTAGAAGTCCACCAGGGGAAATAACCCCAACCCCCCCCCCCCAGGGGGAATAATTTGGGTGCAGGTTTTGCATTGAGGTAAAAGCTTAGTTGCAAACCACACCTGAACTGGAGACAAGAGCAGTGCTGTCTCAGAAAAACATGGCCACTTTGTTCCAAATGGAGAACCCCAGGGCATCTATGACATCACATCTATGACAGAAAAGACTCCCCTACTGTCTGTGATTGATGATTATAGAAGGGGAACATGTGAAGACCTGGTGAGCAATACAAGCAGTGAGGCACATATCTTTTGGCCTATAGTAAAATTAAGAAGGTAACCACCCTCCCACCGCAATCTATGGTTCGCTCCATACTGCATATTGCCTTCAGCAGCTGACCAAAAAGAACAAATCCAGACTGTGGGCCTAACGGGTGACAACACCATGATGTCTGGTTATGCTGGTTTCCAGTTATATGAAGCACAAGCTGCACCACTCGCCCACTAGGGGGAGTCAGATCACCAGGTCCATTGTGGGACGTCATGTAATGCGAGTTTCTCACCTCGAGTCTCTGCCAAACTCTTTGTGAAGCTCCTCTAAGATCAGCATCTTCTGGGCGCGGTACGGGGTGATGATCCCGATGTTACGGGAAGAAAGTTCCTTCTTCTTGCTTTTTATAAGTTTCACCAACGCCACCACCATCTTGATCTCCTGCGGGTTGGCAAATGACCTGATAGGGAAGGAAAAGATGTTATTGTGCACGAACAAGACGGGTAAAAAGAGAACATCTCTGGGTTCCCCTGGAGTCACATGATCATCTCAGCCATTGATCACAAGGAGTTGTGATCAATCACGAGACATACAGTCTAGGAATTCACATGATGGTTATCAGAGTTGCTGAGTGGGAGATCATGTGACACTACCTGGTTCTATGTTTGTGAATGGACAAGTATCAGTCTAGGTCAGGGGTAGGGAACCTTGGCTCTCCAGCTGTTGCAAAACTACAACTTCCATCACGCTTTGGCTGTCCAGTCATGATGGGAGTTGTAGTTTTGCAACGGCTGGAGAGCCAAGGTTCCCTACCTCTGGTCTAGGAAACGCTCAGAGAACAAAAGAAATCAGCCGCCTATCAGTGCAGGTAAAACCTGTTCAGCTCACCAAACCCTCAGCTGTACTCACTCCTTCTCTTTAGTCTCGTAGCCATCGGACACATCAAACACCATGTACGGCTGGAAGGGCCACTCAGGAGAACACCGCGTCACCTCTGTTGCTCTGGAAAAAGATATTAGCTCTGGTGATCACATGGTTCATCCAACTGGATCACGTATGATGAGTGTATGTGATGCGAACTTACCGATCAGTTTTCAGCACACGGTTGTAAAAATGGTTAGATGGAAAAAGGCAAATGTCCGGATGCATGCGGTACTGAAGGGTGAGCTGCAGGATGAGGGAACTGTGGCCTTTGACCTCCAAATGCTTACACAGCCGCCCCATCAGTGACTGCCCGTAGCCAAGATCTTCAGCTTTCTGAGGGGGGGGATTAGATTAAACGACAACATGAAGAAACAACCTTGTGGTGAAGTGCAGGAGACCATGTCATGCAGGGATGGGGGACAGTCGGCCTTCCAGCTGCTGCAAAACTAAAATCCCTGTCATGTCTGGACAACTGAAAGATATGGCTCTGGCTGCCAAGGCATGACGGGAATTATAGTTTTGCAATGGCTGGAGGCCGCAGGTTCGCCACCAGGGATCTAGTGAACACGTCAAACTAGAATTTGTTTTATCCTGCATTGATTTATTTCATTATATCATAATGATTTCTTCTCTAGTCACATCTAAAGCTGCACTTAGAGTTCTGCTGGTTTCCCATTGCCAGGGAGCAGTGCATTGTGGGGAGGTAGTGATTAGGTCACATGTGTGACCCATATCAGTTTCAGAGGGCAACGAGCAGGATGTCAGAAGCAGCTTTGGAAGGGAATGAAGACGGCCTGAAAACTAGCACAGTCGCAGTACACAACTCTGTGCAGAATTCTTGTACTCACTGTGGAGATGACGGTGGGAGGAAGCTGCTCGGGGTCTCCCACTAATACTAGTTTTGTACATCGATGGAGAAGAGGGATGATGGTCTCCACTTCACACGACTGCCCGGCCTGAGGAAGGAGCATTCAGGAGTCAAGACATGTTCTACGCCGGCATCAGATGTTTCACTACAACACCCATGTGACTGACCTCGTCCACAATGACACAGCTGAAGGGGTCGTGTCCCAGCTGCCTGAAGGCCGATTCCAGCAGGATCCCACCGCTGGTGCTCAGCGTGCAGCAGATGACGTGAGACTCCAGGATGATGTTCCTCTGCAGCTCCTGTGGTCTCCGGCGAAGCTAGAAATAGAGACGACAGGATATATAAACCACCATGATGTATCTCATCACATGCTCAGCCAATGTCTCATATCCAGAACAGAGAACAGTCTGGAGGCTGCACTGATACACTAACATATCATAAGCTCATGATGTTCTGTACGCTGCCGCTGAATAGGAGAGCTATGTATGATGTTATTATTCTAGGGTCTTAAGGGTTTTACTCACCGCAGATGCCAATTGTCCAGTCGGCATCCCTGAACCAGGGTTTTTGGCTGTTCTCCCTCTCCTCTGCTCTCAATTGACAGCTCCAGGGGTCTCCAGCTGGTGTGCATGTCATGTGATGCAGTAGACCACTGGAGCTGTCAATCAAGAGCAGAGAGGAGTGATAAGGGAAGCGACCAGCTGAAAGGCATGGACACTTCTGGGTTTGGAAAGCCCAATGGACTATTGTGAGTGATAACGTTATCGCGGTTGTTTGATCCACAGTATTGGTATGGTTCAGCCAGTTTCCTCAGGTGCGTTCCACTTAAACATGAGGCCGATGTGCAGTTCTGATTCTTACCTCTCTCAGAGCATTCGCCAGATGTTGCCGCTCCCTAGACAGCTTGTCAATCTGCAGATCTATCTGCTCACACTGTTCAATATAATAAGAGAAATGTAAGTAACATGTAACAATCTAATAGTTTATTGGCTGGTTTATAATCAAATACTTTAATAGCCATTTCCAAGATCTGCTCCCTCTTCCATGTTATTCTAGAGCGGCAAGCTCTGAGCTCACCGGATGTTCCCCATGAATCTGCTCCCTTGGGGCTCTGACCTGGCTGCATGCATTTCCTCCTCCTCATCACACAGACACGTTTCTCTAAAGTCGGGGGAAACACACGGCTCAAGAACCTCTTCTAGGAGAAAAATAGTGCAAAACAGGGAGTGGAAGACATGACTGTAGAACAGGTCTGTATGTTGTCTGTAACCACAGCCCTGGCACTATGTACACGCTGTGCTCCTTTAATGGGGTATCCCTATATCACAGCACTGATAAATCACTAGGATCCGCTATCACTCTAGGATTTTGGGGAGTCCTGAAATGGACAGGGTTACAGCACTGCACATGTCAGGAAAATCTATCCAGAATTCTGATCAGGAAACCCAAATGAATCTCCTGACAGAAATGTTTCTATTGGGCATAGATAGCCTTTAGGATTGATTATCCATTATACATGTCCTTTTATCCATTAACAGATGCCCCATAGAACCATCAGAAATCCCAGATGCACTGCTTGCCAACCTGGGCCAGCGTCAGCTAGTACTACCAGGTGCTGTGTACGGCCCTTTAAATGTATGCGCTCCTAAGCAGGCATGGAAGTGGGCCGAGGCCTTAGCAATGCATCCTCGTCTAGCATCTCCTGCAGAGCAGCGCTCCCAGACATCCAGCTTTGCAGGGAGGTAGATATGTGCCATCACTATTCAGGTGTTACAGTCACATTACAGACTGAAGCAAAAGAGTTGGCTATTTGGCTGGGGAGTGGTGCATACCAGCTGTATCTCCTGATCACAGCAGGTCTCAGCTTGTCACAGCTACACAGTATTGCTAGAGCTAAAGCCAAAGCAAAGTCTACCCATATCACTATATGGCAAGAGCCGAACCCCCGCTAGTGGAGCTTAACTCACGGTTTGCTTGTTGCAGCGCTCCATGGCTTTCTGACGGCTGAGCTGATCCAGCTGTTTGTCCAGCGCTTCCTTCTTCCGGAAAATGCCGTGATCCTGCTGGGCTCTGCCTGAAAACGCATGAAGAGTCATCCATCACAAAAGGAGTCAAAATCTATCATCACTG
This sequence comes from Dendropsophus ebraccatus, assembly GCF_027789765.1. Lineage (NCBI taxonomy): Eukaryota > Metazoa > Chordata > Amphibia > Anura > Hylidae > Dendropsophus > Dendropsophus ebraccatus. Next base: position 6,775,328 of record NC_091463.1, read on the forward strand.
GCCATAATGGAAACCTTAAGGGAAGCAGTGAACGGACCCAGAGACCAAACTATAAAAACTAAACTTTGTTGCAAGTCATGTCCACCACCTAACAGAGTAAGAAAAGGATTTTTATGGTGACAAGGATTTTCAGGTCAGAGACCTCTCTCATGCAGGAACTCAAGGTGGAGACCTGACTAAAGAACTAAAACACCATGCCAAATGAGAAGCCTAGTGGATGGAATCCTATAGTTTAAAAGGAGAAGTCAGAGCGCTGACTTTTTTTTTCTTTTTTTAAAGAGGCGGGGAGGAGGTGGCTTAACACAACATGCACTTACCTCCCCGGCTCCAGCACTGGGGTCTGCAGTCCTCTGCTCTGGTTCCCAGTCCCTTCCTGATGTGTCAGTCCCACTCAGCCAGTCAGTGGCCGAGGCGGGACCCCACTACAGCCACTGACACGTCACAACCCATGTCCCTACTCTAACAAGGAAGGAGCCGGGGGATCGGTTACTGGAGCGGGGGACAGCAGACCCCAGCATTGGAGCCGGGGAGGAAGGTTGTTATGTTCAGCCATCTCCTCCCCCGACTTTTTTTTTTTGGGGGGGGGGGGCTTTGGTGGAAGAGGTCTGAGCCCAGATTTTTCCTTTAAAAGCACTGGGAGCAGGATGTGGAAGAGCCAAATGTCCAAGAAATGCTTGGAACTATCCAGAGATGTGGTTGGTAAATCCAGGGGACTATAAAAGGGCAGACTAGACAGACCAGGGTATCCGCTTTGCCATCAATGTTTGAGGCTTTTATAACTAGATGTATGTTGCGGGTGTCAGACATCACTCACTGATTCTGTAGTTGACTTGACAGTCCAGGCTGAACTTCACAACATCAGAATCGATAGTCTTCTCCGCTCCCAGTCGCACCAGGTTTATGTCGCCGCAGTTTCCTAAGGTTAAGAATCACACAACAAATCTGCTAATACAATGTGTAATGTGAACGCTCCCTCAATAGGCTTCAAATTTCTCATATGTCACTAGGACAGGTCAGACTTCTAAAGACAATACATGTATAGACCTATGTAAATCAGACCAGCTGGGCCTTATAGTTAACCGATTTCAATAACAAGGAACTCTCATCGTGTTTAGGTCTAGCAAATGCATGGCAGACAGGGAAGCCTCAGTATATAACCACCATGCACTTGAAAAAGGGGGGACCCCTTATGTATGTCAAGAAAAAGTAACCGCCCATTATATGAAGTTGAGAATGTTGAACACTGCAGGACGCCTTACATCTGATCTTTGTGCTTTGTTAGCATGACACGTCATAAGCGCCCCGATCCTTCATTGTTCTAATCGACTTACCCACTGGGTTCTTCTTGTCGTTACATTTTTCCTTGAACTCCAGTATAATCTTTTTCATCAGGTCGTCCAGCGCTGCGTTGGACGGGGCACAGACCAGAACCCTGTTACGTTTATTTTTGGCATTAAAGTTCTGAACTGGGACATTGCTGTTCCTCTTCTGAAGAGAAAATAAAAAGGTTTGTCCATTATCAGAGGGTTGTTCCCTGTAAACCTGGTCACATTATTAACCCTAATTGTCAGTGCTCAGACAATAGGGGGCTCACAGCTCGTTAGATTTGTCTAACTTGCTGATATTTCCCCTTTAAATGATGGCCTATTTAACTGAATGGACGCTGTGCAATACCACATTCCTCCTGTAACCTGTCACCCATCCACAAAATAGGTAATAAGTATCAGATCAAAGGGGTGGGGGGGGTGTCTGACTGCGAAGGCCACTTGCTCCATTTAGTCAGGGAACAAGGGACCACCATCCTTGTAATGGGCAACGGATCCAGCAGTCAGAGCCCTGTAGATCAGACACTTCTAGGCAGATGATAAATTATAACCCCTGTAACATTGTCCATGGCTACATACCTCCATAAGAATTCTCAACAGCAGGCCAACTATAGTCTTAGATTTGCCGGTTCCTGGAGGGCCGTGTACCAGACATATCTTGGGAATCCGGGGAGGTTGCATCACCATGGCATAAGCTTTGTCGACAGCGATTTTCTGATCACTATTATATTCCTTCAAGTTGAGGATCTAAAGCGATTAAGAAATGAGATTAAGGGTACGTTCACACGTACCGGATCCGCAGCTGATTTTCTGCTACGGATCCGCAGCAGATTTCATTTAAATAACTGAACACAGCATCAAATCTGCACCATCAAATCTGCTGCGGATCCTGTAAGTGTGAACGCACCCTAAGGGTACGTTTACACGTAACGGATCCGCAGCGTATTTTCTGCTGCAGATTTCCTCTAAATAACTGAACACCGCATCAAATCTGCTGCAGATCCTGAACGTGTGAACGCACCCTAACTGTAAAGACAGCATTCTCCCCAGAACGCAGATTCTGCAGGACTTAACCAGAAGCGGCAGCCTATATTCTGCTAAAGGAAAGCAGAGCACCTTAACGGGATATGGGCTCTAACAGACTGACCTAAAACTATACATAAGCTGCATATAAAGATGCATATAAAGAACTCACAGAGCTGGTAGCATTATTTTCTGCGTTGTTGTTTGGTAAGAAGTCTGCGGTGTTGAGATGGGAGATGGATCTGAACAGCGGGTTTCTCTGTAGTTGCAGTAAAGCCTTAAATTGCCGCAGGGTTGTTATAAAGCTTCCGATTATAACGCACTGCACCTGCTGATTGCGGAACATCGACAGATTTCCATGCGTGTGGATACACAGGTCACATAGCGTGTACTGCTCCTGCTCAACTGGAGAACAAATAGGGAAAGTCAGAATCAAACTAATTTAGAGGAAATCTTCACTTGCTGCCATTTCTGGGGTCTGTAAGCCTCCAAGTCTCTACAAGAGGAAGGTGGTACTATGGGATGCATTAGATTCACCTGAGTGTGAGAGACTTCAAGCATCAACCTTTCAACAGTACTACTGGGGTGGGTAGTGTCCGTCAGACTGACCACAACACCTGTCTGTATGACCTAAGCTGAATGTATATCAGAGTGAACTCAACTCCCTGCAGCATATTTCAGATACTATACAGTATATATATATATTATATATTACACACACACACTATATCTCTATACATCTACATTACATCTATCCACCAGCCACTGTTTTTAGAGCAGATTGGTGGTCTGTAACCTAGAAAATAAGCAGTCAACGATAGGAGGGAAAGTGCAGCATTATCAAAAGAATGCAACTTTGCCAAATTATATATAACTTGATGAACCCTAAGAGATTAAATATATTAGTTGTGATGAGAATACCCCTTTAAGATCCATCTATATATTACAGCCAAGGATTTTTTTTTTTTTTTTATAAAAAGGTTTACACTTACTTTACACGGTATACAAAGACTTTTTTTAACAGTATAAAAAGGTTCTGCACCAAGCATAAAAAATTATAAATAAATATGGGGTGCTGTTCCTTTTGGGCTTATGTAAAAGCTGTTGAATGTAATGGAGATCAGTGTAACTGCATGTAACACTGTAGGACTATTGTAGTCATTGTGAAATCTACTCACAGTTCTGTGTATTCTGAGAGCGGTTAAATCGGAAAACATGTCCTATATGATAAGCCGGCAGAGATGGAGACTCTCTTTCCTCTCGGGAATGGGCGTCCAGAGACTCTGGTGCGAGTAGAAACACTAAATCGTCTTCTTTTGGATGACCTTGGAATTTTAAATCCTTATCCCGTATCCAGGCTAGTGAGGAAAACAATGTTAACCCATGACATGCTGAAACTCAAGGTGGAGGATTTCTAGGGGCAAAATTTATGAAAGGCCTTACCTTGAAATTCTCCCCGGTTGACTTGGCTGTCAAGGCAAAAGTTGTGAAGATGCAATTTGTAGGGATGGGAGCCTTGTACCCTTCGCTGATCCCTCCATTCCTTTTCCAGCTAGGAATACACAACGGACAGTAGTGAATGAGATGCAAAAGCTATTCACGTATATTCACACCTCTCAAAAAAGATAAGAATTCTTACCGACTCAAAAGCATTTTGGAGCATCAAAGGGAAGAGGACCCTAAAATACTCATCATAACTGGAAAAACTCAGTGGCACCCTCAACAGAGGTAATGTACAGAGATTGCTGGGGGCTCCAAACTGCTGGAAGTTGTCAAACATTTCATAGGTCCAGTGTAAAACCTCCCGCATGAGCCAGGCCTGGTCCATATGTGGTAGGCGTCCAGCTACAGGAAGCTTCCCCACAGAGGCCGGACCACTGTTTGCAGCGGGAGGTACCGGGATATTATTCTGATTGACGAGGGGCTGCAAGACACTTGTGTTTCTTTGTGGCAGGACTACTTTGGGCAGAGGGGGTTTTGGAAGCTGTACTTTGGGTTTTGGAGGCGTTGGATACTTTGGAATATTTTCTAGGTCCTTTGTCAGGCTGGCAGTTCGGGAAGCAGACTCTGCACTAAAAAGCTTGGTTGTAGAAGGTTTGGTGGATTTTTGAAGAGATGGAGGCAAACCAGGTCTAGCAAACAGATGATCGTCGGTTTTCTTGGACATACTATGCTTAGTACAATGATGACCAGAAACCGGGACAGGCTCAGAGCAGTCCAGATGTTTGCATTGGAAAGTTTCTTTCACCTCCTGTATGGCTGCAGATTGCTCCCCCACAGGGGTTGGTCTATTGTCTTGCACTATATCATACTCCACCTGGGAGCAAAGGTCCATATCCAGTGGATCAGCCTGCGTAAGAAATAAGTGGTCATCGTCCTCATCTTCATAATCCTCCAATTCTGGTTTTGTGGAAGACTGACCAATATCAACAGGGTCAGGAGATGGAGGCTGACCTATCTTGGTCCTCAGCAGGCCATTGGAATCATCTTCCCTCCTTGTTTCTGGTGCAGAACTAGTAGAAGGTTGTGGAGACCTCTTTGGGGATTCGGTTTTCCTCAAGGTGTCAAGTCTATCATTTTTGTCAAGTCTGCTCTGTAAAGAGGATGTACCATCCGGCACCTTTCTCACTGGCTTTGCAGAATTCTCTGAAGGTCGGGACCTGCTCTCAGCGTTATTACTCACCCTTCTTTTCTCAAGATCCTTTGGTCTCGATTGACGGTAAAACTGAAGGTCTTGACAAGCCAACATTTTCTTGTTCCCCTTCACCATTATTGCTTGCGGAGAAATGAGTTTTGCTTTCTGCTTCTTGGTTTCCACAAACCCAGCTGCCTTGCCATAGTTACGGAGTTCAGTTAAACTATCAAGGGACCTTTGGGACAAGTCAAAGGCTTTGCGGGGACCCTTCTTCAGACCGAGTTTTTCAGCAGTAGAGGTTGGTTCAGGACACACACGTATTTTCTTTGGTGGGACCACAGCTTTGCCTGGGCTCCCGATCTTTCTTACATGTCCATGCGCTTTCACAGGGCTTTTGGTTCTATTTGCTTTAACATTTAAAACTTTACTCTGCTTGACAGAAGACAGCGGTTTTGAATTTAGCTCAACTTTGGAAGTTTCTTTAGAAGTTTTGGACAGTTTTCTTTTAGAATCAAGTTTATTTTTAGTCTCTCCCTCCTGTGTACTTTTCCTATAGAACTGTTTAGAAATCTTCTCATGTGAAGATCTATCCCTGCTGTATTCACCTCCTTTATGAGTGTTTGCAGCTTTTAAGGATTCTTGAAATTGCTTTTCAGCTTCTTCTGTCGCCTTTTCAATGACATCATCAGAGACATAATCAGTGTCATAGCCCCACTGATCAAAGCTAGTAGCCAAATCAAAAGCTTCTTCTGGGACCTGGTCGGGCTCGGGTTCATCATATTTTTTTGACAGATCAGGTTTTTGCTCCTCCAACTGCGAGTCCGTCCAAGCGGAATAAATATTGTCCTCCGTTTCAAACTCAAAACACTGAGAACCAAACTCATCACAATTCTCTGCGTTCGGTTCCTGTTTTATTTGGATGTTTTTCACTTGAACAGGTTTAGCGGACAATGAAGATCTTGCATCCTGGAAGGTTTGAGGTTTCTTAAATTTAAGAAAGTCTTTCTGCTCCTCATCTGAAGAGTCGTCAGAAATCGTTATGATAGGATCGGAGGACAACTCTGTTTCGGAGGATGAATCGTCAGTGAACAAAGATCTTGTGGTTCCCTTAACTTTCCTCTCTATAGAGCTGAAGTCTTGAGATGGAGTCACCTCTTCAGCAGCTGAACGGTAAAGATCCTGGTCAACTGTGGGCTTGGCAGGACCCAAGTTCTTAGCCACTTTAAGCAGCAACATTTTTTTGACTTCAGATAATGGAAGATCATCATCATGTGCTTCACTCTCCATCACACAGTCATTATATTCTGCAGTGTTCGGCTCCTTCTTAATCGGCCTAAGATCATTCTCAAGCGACAGTTTTCGAAGCTGTTCACTAACTGGAAGATTGTCAGGAACAGAGCATTTGGCCTTCCCAGCTTGTGACAGAGGTATATCGTCACCATCACTCTCCTCACTGACATCGCTAACATTCTGCCACAAGTTTTCTTCCTTAACGTGCACATAGCATGGTTTTGATGCAGGTAATGTCTCGCTGATGCTAATGTTACTTTCAGATACAGAAGGTTCTTTCTTAAGCTTCCCAGCAGAAGGCTTTGCCATGACTTTGTGCAGTTTTGACAACAACCCTGCTGGCTTTTTATTGCGATGTATGTTTTCTTGGGCAGTTTCATCCACTGGTTCCTTTTTTATTGCGGTCTTTAAAACTGACCCATCCAGGGAAGAACTAAGATCGGTATTTGTGGTTTGGCCATCCTGAGGTTCCTTTTTAATTGGGAAAAAAGGATTACTCTTTCGTTCTGAGGACCTATCTGCAACACCAGGTTGAATATCAGGAGATGGTAATGGAGAACCAGTGCTACATCCATATTCCCAAGATCTGCTAGCAGAAGGTGTGTCAGGAGATGGGAGCGGAGACCGACTGCTGCGACCGTACCATTCATCATCCTCGTCAATTCTTTCAGTCTTTATGAAAGGAACAGAATGAACTTTGTTTGCAGTTGTTTGTTCCATAGCAGAACAGGGAGTCGTCGAGGTGCGGTCCTTAATGCTCTTAATAATCTGGGTAAGGCAACTTTGTAAACCTTGGATCTCTGATTTGCTGAAGTCTAAGTTCCAGAGAGTGTTTCCCCTGATAACAAGATTGAGTTTGTCCATATATTGCTTACAAGTAGCATTCTGTCCCAGCTGGTATCCCTCTCGCAAAAGGCTCCTGATCAGCTGGATGCAAGCAGACTGTACAGAAGATAGCGCCTGAGAATTGGGGGAAGACGACAAAGGGGAGTTGGATGTAGTTTTCGAGTTGGGTCGTGCCGCTGTGTCTTTAGTAGGAACCATTGAGCACTTGACCAGGACCTCAACCCATTTGTGAGAGCTTACCCAGAGTAAGTGAAGGCACTTTTTGTTCCTATGCAGTTCAATGACGGAAACCAAGACCCTGATAAAAAGTTCTGTAACCTTGTCACACTGACTACTTTTTTGATTGAGGACATCCTTTATTTCAGAGTACAGGTGGTGAATCACTTCTATTATGTAGGCGACCCCCAGGTCTTTCAGGTCCATGACTGACTGCACATATGGTATGAACCACAAGAAGGTGCTGTTGTGGACTCTCATATCTTGGCCAATGTCAGACTGCAGATTAGCCAAACTTTGCATGTCTTCATACATATTAGGACAATAGTCAGGGCAAATAGCACTCTTCCATCCAGTGTCCTGCAAATAAAGATGGATATACTGTCACAATTGTAATAAAAATTAACATTAATGCAGTGCCACAGCTGTCTGTGAAACGTGACTTGTATTACATCTCTACTGAAGCAAAAGAGGCTGAGCTGCAATCCTTTAATAGGATGTACATAATTTAGAGTGCAGTCATATGATGATCACTGAGGGTTTGACCAATTCAGAGATTAAAAAAAAAGATAGGAAAATTCTTTTGATAAAACTCTTTAACACTTGTAAAAAAAAGGTCAAGAGTTTTCCATAAAGTTATGTTGCTCAACTACTTATTAAATAAGTTACTTTTTGTTTCTTAAGTTTGTTATACCTTTTTTGGCTTTTCAGTGTTAAAATTATACACCATCTGACTACACGAAACCATGTCATCATCGTCGTCATAAGGGTCAGGTTCACATTTGGCCACCCTTAAGGAGAACAGATGGAGGTTAATTACGAATACAGGAGATTAGAACGCTGCTTCATTCACATGCCTCCTACAAAATTTTCCTTAACTGAGAATCTGACCTATCACAACTTTTCCGTATGTTCTCGATCTCTTTGTTGTAGCTTGGACTCGCAATGATGGTTTGAAATGCTTGGATTGGATCGATGAGTTGTCCCCAAACCTTGGATCCCAAGCGATCAAGGATCATCATGAAGCAATGAAGTGCAGGCCAAAAGGGATTTGTGCTTTCATCTACAAGGACATATTTAACCAATGTAATGTAATGTTTTGCTCCTTAACATCTATGTAAAAAAAATAAATAAATAAAAGTCTTCGCTAATAGACTTGCAGGTTAAGGCTGGGTTCACACTACTTATATTTGAGGCTGTATAGCAACCAAAACAAGGAGTGGATTGAAAACACAGAAAGGATCTGTTCACACAATGTTGAAATTGAGTGGATGGCCGCCATTTAATGGCAAATATTTGCTGTTATTTTAAAACAACGGCTGTTATATTGAAATAATGGCCGTTATTTACCATTATATGACGGCCATCCACTCAGTTTCAACATTGTGTGAACAGATCCTTTCTGTGTTTTCAATCCACTCCTGGTTTTGGTTGCTATGAGGACCTGACATGAGGACCAAATACTGCCTGAAATATACGTAGTGTGAACCCAGCCTAAAAACATGCTTCCTGTGTATTCAATAGCTACAGAACACAGTACATACCATCTGTTTGCTTCTCCATAACATAAAGGATGGACTGCATGAAGTCATTCTGTTTGTCTGGACTGAGCAACAAGGAGTCCATGGCCTGCTCCTCGAGAACAGTGAGTAACATGCAGACCCCTGCAATACAAAAAACACAAGTCGGTGTATAACTAAGGACTATAGAATAACTAGGAACTAGGGTAGGGCAATTAATAAAAATTAATTAAACTAATTCGCCCTAAACTTACTTTTTTTTTTTTTTTGAAAATTGCTAATTCAATTAAAAAAACAAACAAAAACCTTTGACCTACAGGGGGAGCAATAGTGCTCAGGGCCCGGATGGTACGCTTGCTGCTTGAACAAGGAGTCTGATCGGCCCGAAGCTGCTCCTCCTGCAGGTCAGAGCACACCCTGCTGGATCCAGCGCATCTGCACCCAGGGACATCCCCTCCGCCACACACAAGAGATCCTCCAGGAGCAGCAGCTGGGTACTCAGGAGCCCTCAGTGAAGGAGAGACCCAAAGCATGATCTCCGAATAGCATGTGAGTATTTAGCATGACAACTCTCCCCCACCACACCAACTAAGTGACAACTACTACTCACAGTACTGCTACCACTGCTTCTACTATTACTTCCAGTACTACTCACACTACTACTACTCCCCTTATCCACTATACACCATCAGTAAAAATATATATTTTTTTGCCCATATCACTCAGCTCTAACAGAAGCCTCATCTACCGAGGAGTGTGCGTACCCAGCCAGTAGTTCTTGTAATTCGATGTATCATACAAGTGAGGAGGCAGAAGGATAAGCTTTCCATCTTCTATCTCCGAAAAGCTGTAAATGTCCGGATTTTCAAACAAGCCGAGTTCAATGACTTTAAACAGGCAGGTGAAGACTTCCTGCAGGTCGTAATAGTCATCCCGGTCTACCTTACCCTGAGCTCTCGCTGCCAAAATGGCCCAGCGCCGAATCTGATTAACAAATAAAAAATGTGTTCAGTGTCTATGAAGAAAAGCTGGAAATATTTTTTAAAATTGTGTAAAATACTTACATAAAAGGGGAGGGGGGAAATAAATGGTAAACGGTCACTGCGGTTTCAAACACCAATCCTCCAAGTGATTAGGTCATGGCATAGTAGTAAGGAGCTGTGCCATGATCGGCCAGACAACTAAGGCCTCCTGAGGCCACAGAGGTGAAACATGCGTCAGGGTCTGAGGTGGGGTCTCTGTCATCTACCATGCAAGTAACTGGGTAACTAGGTCAGTTCTTTGTGCTTCTAATGTGCTGATACCTGGGTGGTTTATTTCTTCCCCCCCTTGGAGGGATCTTACAGGCTCAATGACTAAAGGGAGAGCAGCTTGTCACCACTCTGAAGGGTTTATAACAAAATCATGCCTGTTTTGAACATTTCGGAAACAGGAAGTCATTAAGACAATAAAGGCACAAGCCAAAGAACAATAACACAGTAAGAATAAAGAAGGTTGAGACAGTGCAGGTACAGAAGACCAGGGTCAAAAAGAGAAGAATCGAGAGTAGAAATGAAACTTACGCTCTCATTGGGATGGACGAGGAGGAGATAGATTCCCGGCAGCTTCTCGTACACTTGGAAGGGGTTATTCACATGCTCCATTTTGCACAAGGCATCAATGCAAAGTTCACCTGAAACAAAGTGATATTTATCAGGAAAAGTCAAGAGATCAACATGTATGTAGTGAAAACTATGACATTAGATTAAATCATAAGCATTGCATTCAGGGAAGTCAGTATCTGAAACTAAAGATCAGGGGTCTCAAACACTCGGCCCGCCAGATGTTACAATTTCCATCATGCCTGGACAGCTAAAGCATTAGCTTTAGGTGTCCACATATAATAGGAATTGTATTATTTTAACAGCTGGAGGGCCGCAGTTTGACACTTGTGTTATAGACTATTAGTATAACCCAACCAACTTTTCTTCAGCCGTTACCAAACTACAACTCTCAGCGTGTTCTAAACAGCCTTTAGTTGTGAAGGTGTGATTGGCAGTTGTAGTGCAACAAATGGAGAGCCATAAGACTGCCAGGGAATAATAGGAGTTGTAGTCTAGGTCTAGCCATAGGACTGAATAATAGGAGTTGTAGTCTAGGTCTAGTAAACACTGTTCTACAGTGACAGCCACCATCTTTGCACAGGAGATTTGTCCACTTGCTGTGAAAGCACAATTGTGTGCTGCAATAGAAGAGTCTTTAGCTTCCTTCACACGGCCGTTTTCTGCTCCACGGGTTTTTCATTAGATTTGGGGAGATGGATCCAATGGGACAAATAGCTTATCACCACCTCCTCCCTTAGATACAGAAAGCTTTTTCCCTACAATGTCTAGGGCTGTGACCACTGACCTGAATGGTTCCACAGCATCAATGACATCAGCCTTTGGTTGGCAAGAGTAATTGGAGCAAAGTTTGATGGCCAGTCTACCAACCAACTTCCCAACAGAACATCGTCAGATAAAAATAAAAACAAAAATACTGGTCTATAGACCATCTCCAACTATCAACCATTAGCATCCAAACACCACAGGAAATGGGACAGTGTACAAATAAACAGCCAAAAAAAATAATTAGAAATGGCCAAACTCGACACTAGATGTTTCAACAGGTCACTTCCTTGGCCAAATTTAGGACTTTAGCGTCCATCCAGATGTCCATAAATCTTAACGCATTTGGCCTTCTAGTCTTGCTTTATTCCTCTTGCCACCTTTTTTCTTGGCCACTTTCATACTTCATCTCTACTAGATATTTTCCTATTTCATCATCATCCTTGCTTTATCAAAAGTCCAGTTTTTAAACGTTTCTCTCTCTGGTCATAGCCATATACTTGCTTATATTTTGCCATATCTTTTGGTAACACTACTACCCTGTTTCCTCAATAAACAGACATTCCCTGAAAATAAGACCTAGTAGAAGTTTTGCTGAATTGCCTAATATAAGGCCTCCCCCAAAAGTAAGAGCTAGCAAAGTTTTTGTTTGGAAGCATGCCCACCTAACAGGACACCAGGGCATGCAACTGACTTTTTTTAACCCACCGCCGGTGTCCCCTACCTTCACCGCCTGTTGCAGAGCAGCTGCATGCAGGACAGGTAAGACTGTCACCTGCTGTCATCCCCAATGTTCCCTTGCGTGGCTGTCACTTGTAAACGTGCAGACAAGGTATTAAGAGGCCCATTGCCTGCCACATTCCCCGTTGTCCCCTACAGTCAGATCTAGAGCTGCACACAATCTACAGTTATACCATCATCTGCTACCATACTGTATGCTGTCCCTGCTGTGCTGTACAAGTGCGCTCTGGTGAGCTCTCCCTGGCGAAAAGAAGCCACCATACTGTACTTTCTGTATCTGCTGTGCATGTAACATGTGAATTCTTCATGGAAAAAGACATCCCCTGACGCATCCTTGGTAGCAAAATTGATTAAGTGAATATAAGACACTGTCTTATTTTCGGATAAACACTGTAGTACTAGATCATCCTCTTGAACAATCTTTCTTTTGGTCCAAATCACAACCTAAGAGCCCCAATCTCACACAAGGTGCCTCAAAAACAGCATATCACCTCTAATCTTGAGCTCAACATCGGCCTTCCAACTAATAGTGCATTTCCAACTTAAAGAATACTGTAAGCATCAGGAGTATAATTCACCATTAACACATTCTGGAGTCTCTATTATATCTCTTTTTATTATTTTTTTTCAAATTGGATGCCTCTAGTATCTACATAATCTCTCAACATTTTATCCACAATGATTACAGATCTCAGCACATCAAATCCTTAAGTAATATCCAATCACAGACCTCAAGCTCCAGCAAGAACTTCTTCATAAATGTGGTATCAAAACCAATGACCTATTTTTAAACTTATTTGTTCGTCGTCACTTAAGGGGTAGTGCGGCGCTAAACAATTATTCACAAAATAACACATTACAAAGTTATACAACTTTGTAATGTGTGTTATGTATGTGACTGGCCCCCTTCCCAGTGTTTCCCCCGCCCCCCCACCAGACCCGGAAGTGTGGTGCATTATATTAAAAGCATCTCGTGTCGACCCCCGTCCACCATCTTGGGACAATGACGTAGTCTTCGGGAGGCCGGCCGAACCGCTCCATCCGTCAATCATGCCGGCCCCCCTCTGCTGCGTCATCAGCAGCACAACTTTTACAAGGGGTGGAAATCATATTGTTTAGTTTAGGACCCTGTCATATCACTCCGACAGGCATTGAAAACATCCACTGACTTCAAGGAGAAGCTGCAAGCCTCTAGACACACTGGTAACCTGGCTCCTTGGGTTAGTCAAGCCCCTAGTTACAAATATATCTTCACTACTAATCATAACCATAAAATCTTTCAGAACTGTATTTTAGGAACCCTTCAACACAGAACCAAGTTAAGATACCTATACATTCTTCTGTCCCAATATCTGTACAAATTCATAAACTAATCTTGTCTCAAACCATGCTAAATCTGGTCTACAAAATACAAAACTTAGAGCCCTACTGCACAAAAAGATTATTGAGCAATAAACCATATCATTCAAATGAAAGTAATAATCTTTCCGTGTGTGGGCAACGATCAAACAAAAAGTCGCTTGTGTTGTTGATCTCATCTTTTGAGGCGACCTAGAAATTAGCATTCATCGTTGGCAAATCTTTTGGTGTATGTACATATCATTTGCTCCGATCAGTGTGGTATACTTCAGAAAGACCGCAATCGTTAACGTCAACTATCGTTTTGTGCATTGGGGGGAGCGCTTTTAAAAACATTAAATTTTTTGTTGGAGAACACAGAAATGCTTTACAGACCTTATCATTCATTGTTTGAAAGATTTCCTTCCATACAAAGCTGAATAACCTAACAAACGTGATCTACACTTAAACTCGCTCGTTAACGATAATCGCTTTGAGGAATTGGTGTAAACGAGCGAACGACAAAGGCAAAATCGTTATATTGCCGTTCAAAATTGTTTTTCAGCATGTCGAAAAAAAAATCATTGGTCTTTGAAAGATAATTAGCTAATCTGTTCATATATCAAAATTAGAAATTGTTCGTAAAAAGGTCTAAAAAAAAAAAAAAAAAAAGTAGGTGTCATATGGTCATGATCACCCCGGCGAACGTTTTAAACAGCCATGTAACGACCGCAAAATAATCGTTACACTACATATATCGTTCACTCAAAAAAAAAAAAAAAAAAAAAAAAAACCTTTAGTGATAGTTAACGAGCGGTCGTTGGAGAGAGTTTATGAACGATAATCTTTCCATGGAATAGGGCCTTTATACACAGTAGATTTGTTGGCTGAACACTCTGGTACAATTTATAGTACATGCATGTGTGTCCGAGACAAGTGCATATGTATGGGGGAGGACATCAGACAGGTGTAAGCTAAATGTATGTTTGGCTAACAGCCAGCTAAAATGCATAGCCATCTTTAACCATGGCTCTAGAGATTATGTATCAACTCAAAGAACCCTTGTATCACAAGGCTGACCATAAGCAGTAACCTACAATATCTCTAGGCAAATGCAGTTCTTTAACCAAGTTCCGGAGAGCCAGGCCAAAAAAAAAAAAAAAAAAAAAAAACTTTTAAGTTCCAGACACCACTTCCTACATCACTTATGCTGGAGACTACAAGATAAGACATGAAACATTTCACAACACATGCCAACGTTACATCATTCTGAAGAAGCCAAAATAAACACTGAGCCACCCAGCACCAAAGCAGTAACAAACTGCAACCAAAACTAGGAAATGATATCCTATGGTCAGCACTGAAGTCAATACTGAAAACCTCAGTGGCCAAGTAGACTTCCCAAATCAAATACCAAGAATTTGTCCGGTTGTTGGTGGATTCAGTATCTTGTTTGTAACATCATGGTCTGTGGGCTGAAGGACGAATCCCGAGGCATAACTTTCTGCTGAGGATGATGATTAAACTCTATGGCGCCACAATGGCTCATTTACAGCAGTGTCGTCTTGCATCATCGGCCATTGGCAACATCTTCATGAGGTTGGTATGTTCTCCGATTATTTCCCACAATCAAACACAGCGGCTAAAATAGCTTAGTGTGAAACTTGTGGGACTATTAGAATCAGTTTATATTAAGAAAGAATGCAATCCCACCGAATGAAATCTCCTTTAGGTGAACAGAAAATTCAGCATGACCTGCTAATCCAATGATGTCTGATCTTTACAGATGTCAGAGAAGATGATGTGAAACACAGGGAAAACACAAATACTATATAGCTGGCATTGTGTTGACCACTGTACACAGACCTTTACGTTCCAGCAAATGTTGCAGAGTTAGATGACTCTGAAGGAAAACTTTGGGTCTTCCACGTCGACGTTTCAGCTTCGGACCAAACTTTTACAGACTTAAAAAGTTATTGGCCAAGGGAGATGTAGAATAAGGAACCATTAAGGCAATGTGAACTTTTCTAAAATCCCTGAAGAGTAAATTCATTGTAGAATCCATCCTAGGATGCTATGTCTACCTCAACGGTGAGGTCTGTAGATCTGTATTGATCGGCCCTAATGGTCATCTTAGAAGATATATCCAAAGCAATTAGGGGAGGTTCCATTGTAAGTCGATTTCAAACATGGCCACAACTGGAATCTTACTATAAGAGCTAAATCCAAGCTAAAAATACTCGGCATGTACTTACTGATGCACTTGTCAAGCAACAAGTACGGATACTTTAGGATTTCCAAGAGAGGCACCCGAACATTACTCTCAAAGTTGGGGCCGGTGTAGCCAAATAGTTGTTTCTCTCCATCCTCTTCCACCAAAAACAGCTCATCGTCATCGTCTATCTCTTCACGCATTGCCTTCTCCAGCTGAGTGGTGATCCGAGAGCGCTCCATGTTCCACAGAGCCTAAAAATGAAGGGTCATAAAAATGTAACCTTTAGCAAAAACGTGAACAGGGAAGATGGGGGGTGGGGAGGTTATACAGTACCTTGTGCAGCTGCGGAGCCTCATCTCGGACTCTGTGGTACTCCAGGACACACTCCATACAGAAGGAGAGGTCATCGTCAGCTCCGGTAAGGTCATCGCTCGGTAGCTCCTTGGCGGCATAGCTCTTCAGCAGTTCTGTGGAATCAGAACCACCTGGCGTGCACCAGCGGCATGTGCTCATCCTATCACCAATACAAACACATATATATATATATATATATATATATATATATATATATATATATATATATATATATATATATATATATACACACACATACCAGTCCGGAGGCGTCTCTTACACAAGTGTCGGGGCTGTGAGACTTAACTAATGGACTTGGGGCATCAATCGTCGAGTCGAAAATTCTAAGACACCTAATCTCAGATCCACAGGCGACTGATATAGGACACCAGTAAGAGGCGGTGGTCACGGTCTGTCAGTCACCATGGTGATAGCCACATGGCGGCCTGTACACCCGCACCCAGTCCCCCCCAATACTCCAGGGTCCTCTCCACCTAACATCCGTCCTAAGGTCACGGCCACATCCCGGGATATCCAGGGAGCAGACACGGCTCCAGACTCCACCATTGTGCTTCAACAAACTTTATATAAACTTTGACAAAGTGACAAGGCAGTGGGCTGAGGTAAAATACACTGTATGTACTAGCACACAGCATCCACAGCTAAGTCTGGTGTCACACTGTGCAGAAGCCATGATCCCTATCATTCTCCGGCATGTCACCTCCTGTCACCCCGACCTCCTCACCTTCTGTTGCTCCGTGTTCACACAGTGTCAGCCTCCTCCGCCATGGCGCGGCCGCCTCAGCCTGCCCTCCCCTTAGAGGCCTAGCGCCTTTCCTCAGTCCTCGGCCTCACGTTATAAACGCTCCCGTCACAACGAGCAGCGCGCCGGCCCCTCCCCGGAAGTGACGTCAGGCCACCCCCCTTCTGTTTACTGCACACATGGAGCCCGCGCTCCCGCCCACCTCACGCTGCTGACAGGAGGCGCCACATAATGAGACTGTACGAGGAGGAGCATTATAGGGATATTACAGCGCCCTCACCTGGTATCAGGGCAGAAGTGTCCTCATGTGCAGTGTGTATCATAGAGCGGAGTGCCGTCCCTGCTGCAGAACCTCATCATACCGCACCTCAGCTGCTGCAGAACCTCATACTGAACCTCAGCTGCTGCAGAACCTCATCATACTGCACCCCAGCTGCTGCAGAACCTCATCATACTGCACCTCAGCTGCTGCAGAACCTCATCATACTACACCTCAGCTGCTGCAGAACCTCATCATACTGAACCTCAGCTGCTGCAGAACCTCATCATACTACACCTCAGCTGCTGCAGAACCTCATCATACTACACCTCAGCTGCTGCAGAACCTCATCATACTACACCTCAGCTGCTGCAGAACCTCATCATACTGCACCTCAGCTGCTGCAGAACCTCATCATACTGCACCTCAGCTGCTGCAGAACCTCATCATACTACACCTCAGCTGCTGCAGAACCTCATCATACTACACCTCAGCTGCTGCAGAACCTCATCATACTGAACCTCAGCTGCTGCAGAACCTCATCATACTACACCTCAGCTACTGCAGAACCTCATCATACTACACCCCAGCTGCTGCAGAACCCCATCATACTACACCTCAGCTGCTGCAGAACCTCATCATACTACACCTCAGCTGCTGCAGAACCCCATCATACTACACCTCAGCTGCTACAGAACCTCATCATACTACACCTCAGCTGCTGCAGAACCTCATCATACTGCACCTCAGCTGCTGCAGAACCTCATCATACTACACCTCAGCTGCTGCAGAACCTCATCATACTACACCTCAGCTGCTGCAGAACCTCATCATACTACACCTCAGCTGCTGCAGAACCCCATCATACTACACCTCAGCTGCTACAGAACCTCATCATACTGCACCTCAGCTGCTACAGAACCTCATCATACTACACCTTAGCTGCTGCAGAACCTCATCATACTGCACCTCAGCTGCTGCAGAACCTCATCATACTACACCTCAGCTGCTGCAGAACCTCATCATACTACACCTCAGCTGCTGCAGAACCTCATCATATTACTCCTCAGCTGCTGCAGAACCTCATCATACCACAACTCAGCTGCTGCAGAACCTCATCATACTACACCTCAGCTGCTGCAGAACCTCATACTACACCTCAGCTGCTGCAGAACCTCATACTACACCTCAGCTGCTGCAGAACCTCATCATACTGCACCTCAGCTGCTGCAGAACCTTATCCTACTGCAACTCAGCTGCTGCAGAACCTCATCATACTACACCTCAGCTGCTGCAGAACCTCATCATACTACACCTCAGCTGCTGCAGAACCTCATCATACTACACCTCAGCTGCTGCAGAACCTCATCATACTACACCTCAGCTGCTGCAGAACCTCTTCATACTGCACCTCAGCTGCTGCAGAACCTCATCATACTACACCTCAGCTGCTGCAGAACCTCATCATACTACACCTCAGCTGCTGCAGAACCTCATCATACTACACCTCAGCTGCTGCAGAACATCATACTGCACCTCAGCTGCTGCAGAACCTCATCATACTACACCTCAGCTGCTGCAGAACCTCATCATACTGCACCTCAGCTGCTGCAGAACCTCATCATACTACACCTCAGCTGCTGCAGAACCTCATCATACTACACCTCAGCTGCTGCAGAACCTCATCATACCGCACCTCAGCTGCTGCAGAACCCCATCATACTACACCTCAGCTGCTGCAGAACCTCAAACTACACCTCAGCTGCTGCAGAACCTCATCATACACCTCAGCTGCTGCAGAACCTCATCATACTACACCCCAGCTGCTGCAGAACCTCATCATACTACACCTCAGCTGCTGCAGAACCTCATCATACCGCACCTCAGCTGCTGCAGAACCTCCTCATACTACACCTCAGCTGCTGCAGAACCTCATACTACACCTCAGCTTCTGCAGAACCTCATCATACACCTCAGCTGCTGCAGAACCTCCTCATACTACACCTCAGCTGCTGCAGAACCTCATACTACACCTCAGCTTCTGCAGAACCTCATCATACTACACCTCAGCTGCTGCAGAACCTCATCATACTGAACCTCAGCTGCTGCAGAACCTCATCATACTGAACCTCAGCTGCTACAGAACCTCATCATACTACACCTCAGCTGCTGCAGAACCTCATCATACTACACCTCAGCTGCTGCAGAACCTCATACTACACCTCAGCTGCTGCTGCAGAACATCATCATACAGCTGCTGCAGAACATCATCATACTACACCTCAGCTGCTGCAGAACATCATCATATTACACCTCAGCTGCTGCAGAACCTCATCATACTGAACTTCAGCTGCTGCAGAACCTCATCATACTACACCTTAGCTGCTGCAGAACATCATACTACACCTCAGCTGCTGCAGAACCTCATCATACTACACCTTAGCTGCTGCAGAACATCATACTACACCTCAGCTGCTGCAGAACCTCATCATACTACACCTCAGCTGCTGCAGAACCTCATCATACTACACCTCAGCTGCTGCAGAACCTCATCATACTACACCTCAGCTGCTGCAGAACATCATCATACTACACCTCAGCTGCTGCAGAACCCCATCATACTACACCTCAGCTGCTGCAGAACCTCAAACTACACCTCAGCTGCTGCAGAACCTCATCATACACCTCAGCTGCTGCAGAACCTCATCATACTACACCCCAGCTGCTGCAGAACCTCATCATACTACACCCCAGCTGCTACAGAACCTCATCATACTACACCTCAGCTGCTGCAGAACCTCATCATACTGCACCTCAGCTGCTGCAGAACTTCATCATCCTACACCCCAGCTGCTGCAGAACCTCATCATACTACACCTCAGCTGCTGCAGAACCTCATCATACTACACCTCAGCTGCTGCAGAACCTCATCATACTACACCTCAGCTGCTACAGAACCTCATCATACTACACCTCAGCTGCTACAGAACCTCATCATACTACACCTCAGCTGCTGTAGACCCTTATCCTACACCTCAGCTGCTGCAGAACCTCATCATACTACACCTCAGCTGCTGCAGAACCTCATCATACTACACCTCAGCTGCTGCAGAACCTTATCCTACACCTCAGCTGCTGCAGAACCTCATCATACTACACCTCAGCTGCTGCAGAACCTCATCATACTACACCTCAGCTGCTGGAGAACCTCATCATACTACACCTCAGCTGCTGCAGAACATCATCATACTACACCTCAGCTGCTGCAGAACCTCATCATACTACACCTCAGCTGCTACAGAACCTCATCATACTACACCTCAGCTGCTGCAGAACCTCATCATACTGCACCTCAGCTGCTGCAGAACTTCATCATCCTACACCCCAGCTGCTGCAGAACCTCATCATACTACACCTCAGCTGCTGCAGAACCTCATCATACTACACCTCAGCTGCTACAGAACCTCATCATACTACACCTCAGCTGCTGCAGAACCTCATCATACTGCACCTCAGCTGCTGCAGAACTTCATCATCCTACACCCCAGCTGCTGCAGAACCTCATCATACTACACCTCAGCTGCTGCAGAACCTCATACTACACCTCAGCTGCTGCAGAACCTCATCATACTACACCTCAGCTGCTACAGAACCTCATCATACTACACCTCAGCTGCTACAGAACCTCATCATACTACACCTCAGCTGCTGTAGACCCTTATCCTACACCTCAGCTGCTGCAGAACCTCATCATACTACACCTCAGCTGCTGCAGAACCTCATCATACTACACCTCAGCTGCTGCAGAACCTTATCCTACACCTCAGCTGCTGCAGAACCTCATCATACTACACCTCAGCTGCTGCAGAACCTCATCATACTACACCTCAGCTGCTGGAGAACCTCATCATATTACACCTCAGCTGCTGCAGAACATTATCATGCACCTCACCTTATACTACGCACCTCAGGCTATGTACACACCTGCATCGGAGGCCCTGTCATTTTTAACCAGAAGAACAGGCTATATTCCCCATCAGACTGACAGCTCTTCAGCCGCCGGCAACATACTGTAGATGATGGGAGTTATAACTAGACGTACAGGGATGATTGGCGCTGTCTGATTTCTAGGAAGAGGTTCTTAAGCAGCTGCAGTGTACCGATCTGCTCTCCTGCTCCTGCAGACTACACTGATACATTGCAACAAACAATCAGAACATGAGAGATTTATGGTGCTGACATTTTTAGCTTACACAGAACTCCCTCCACTGGATACCATTGTAACATCCTAAGGGTGAATTCAGACACAACAGTCAGATGGTGGAGAATCACCACACCAGCCGAGACCGGATGAGACAGGTGCTCAGCCTCGTGACATGGGCAGCAGTCTTCCTGTTCACCGAGACTTAGCATAATTCATATTTATTGGCAGGAAACACAAGAGCAAAATCACATAATCTCTGTATACACTGCCCGTCACTCAAGTCCTGCCCCAGTGACATCATCCGGACCCGGATTACTGGTGACATCATAATACAGGTGACATCACAATGCTCTGTTCAGCCCTATATAAGGGGGATATGCTGAGGGGTTCTGAGGGTTGTGAAGAAGGGGCCAAAGATGATGACTAGAGATGAGCAAAGTAAATTCACACGGATTTGGTAAGGAAAAAACATGGCGGCTGCACATGTCTGGGCGGGAGTAAAGGATTAATCTTAATCCCTAGCTCCCGTCCAATCAGCTGCAGGCCCCTCTGTGATGTCAGCACCTCACACCCTCTATATAAAGTGATTGGTTTCCGGAGGTGGCCAGTCGGCAGAGCAGTGTTGGCCGCGCAACGCTACCAAGTAATAGCAATGCGTAACCGGCGATTGCCTGATGATTTTAGGTCCAAATCTCAACCAACGATCAGCCAATGATCGTTTCATCGACTGACCGTTGTCTCTATTACACAGAGTGATAATTGGCCAATTATTGCTCAGTGTAATAGGGCCCTTACAGAGCGATAGAGGGACAAAGAGGATAGGAGGCTGATTGTGGGTAATTTTTTGTTGGAGCTGTCAGCCAAATGTCCAGTTTACCAAGTAACCGGGTGCCTATAGGAATTCCCTGGGACCAGTGAAGACAAAGTCCATATTATTCACTCAATGGACACTGTAAACTCCTATTGAGTTATACAACTTTACTGGGATCAGTGATCTGAGTGTGTGCCTTACATAATCAGTGCTCGCACTTCACTCCTACTGTGTTATACAAGTTTGGTTTCATTAGTGAACTGAGTGTGTACCTTACATAATCAGTGCTCACATTCCACTCCTACTGTGTTATACAAGTTTAGTTTCATTTGTGATCTGAGTGTGTACCTTACATAATCAGTGCTCGCACTCCACTCCTACTGTGTTATACAAGTTTGGTTTTTATTAGTGAACTGAGCGTGTACCTTACATAATCAGTGCTCACACTCCACTCCTACTGTGTTATACAAGTTTAGTTTCATTTGTGAACTGAGCGTGTACGTTACATAATCAGTGCTCACACTCCACTCCTACTGTGTTATACAAGTTTGGTTTCTTTAGTGAACTGGGTGTGTACCTTAGATAATTAGTGCTCACACTCCACTCCTACTGTGTTATACAAGTTTAGTTTCATTTGTGAACTGAGCGTGTACGTTACATAATCAGTGCTCACACTCCACTCCTACTGTGTTATACAAGTTTGGTTTCATTAGTGAACTGGGTGTGTACCTTAGATAATTAGTGCTCACACTCCACTCCTACTGTGTTATACAAGTTTAGTTTCATTTGTGAACTGAGCGTGTACGTTACATAATCAGTGCTCACACTCCACTCCTACTGTGTTATACAAGTTTGGTTTCATTAGTGAACTGAGTGTGTACCTTAGATAATTAGTGCTCACACTCCACTCCTACTGTGTTATACAAGTTTGGTTTCATTTGTGAACTGAGCGTGTACGTTACATAATCAGTGCTCAAACTCCACTCCTACTGTGTTATACAAGTTTGGTTTCATTAGTGAACTGAGTGTGTACCTTACATAAATAGTGCCCACACTCCACTCCTACTGTGTTATAGAAGTTTGAACTGAATTTTTGGCTGCTTTGCTCATCTAATGATGACAGTGAGAATGATGACGGTTGTATGTTGGGTAGGGGGTCATCAGGTGGACTCATGGCATGCTGGGAGTTATAGAGTCAAAATAGTTGGGGATCACTATTCTACATGGCCTGCTGACAGGGTGGGACAGGGGCGGTGGTCTATCAATGTGGGAATGTAACCTTCATGTTCACTATACTATATCTGTATCTCGTGTTAGCTAAAGCCTCACCATTGTCTGTTCTTCCTCTCTGTACAGTGACCACCTCTACCACCACACAAGATGAGTGAGTAGCAGAATCATCATCCTACATAACATATAGTACCTGCTGGTAGTCGGTGTCACCATGGCACCCTGCAATGTGATCATGGGTGTCAGTCGGTTGTTAGGGCAGTTTTGGGCCCAGCTGGCCAAGACAGGACCTTAAAAGATGTTGGTGACACTCTATGTCTAGGAAGAAAGAAAGTGGAGGCCACTAGGGATGTGGTGAATCTGTTCATCTTATGTTGGGAACAACTACTCTATTGTGTAATGTAGAAGTGGAGGAAGCTGCCGTCCAGGGCAAATCACTGGTGTCTGTGTCTCCATGGCCGTCAGAAAATCAAGGAAAGTTGACCAATTGTAGACCTGGTGTTCGCACATCAAATAATGACAGTGTGACAGGATAAGATGTAAGTTGTCTTCCCCCACTTTAAGTATTTAAAGGGTAAGAGGAAAGTGACGGACACTGAGAGGGAGGAGAAATACCTTAGAGCACGAGTCACTATAAACAAGTTAATAAAGAAATCACCTCAATCAGAAAACCATGAGATGCAATGTAACAAAAAATAAATCCAAAAAATTTATATATATTTGTATGTTGAGAATACCTGGTACTGCATGTTGGTGAGGAAGAGCCCACTAGGAATACGGGCGGCCGGAAATAGGTGCAATTGAGCATTGGGGCTCATACATTGTGTGTGTCGGCACCAGGACCGAGAATACATCGGGTAACAATACACAGGGACGAAGCAGGAGCCAGACCTTTATACACTACGATTTCTGGGCTGCAATATAGAAGCATCACAGTTTATTATTTCAGCAGTCAGGAAACAGGATGTTCAATAACAGGAAATAAGATGTGTAGACAGGAAAGAAAAGGGAACGCTTTAGATAGAGACACAGGACAAGTATGGTCACTCCTTCCCCCAGTTCTCAGCTGCTGCTTTCTGCTGGAGACACAAAAATCTGTGTGTGAGCTTTTCTCTTTGTCCCCCTCCCCCCCTTCCCTTCTGAGATGGCCCTGGCAGGCTTTATCTGCAACATTGTAGCTTCTTTGTAATGCTGGGAGGGTTAATCACAGTGAGTTCATCAGCAACTTGACCTCAGACAAGTTATACTTGAAAGCATCACTCTGGCGACATGCAGCCCGGCGTGCGGCCAACGGCCCTACTGACTTGAATGGCCAGGATGGAGTCATTTTGTGTCTATGTTCTGTCCATCTGAGCGATACTTCTTTTGTGCAGGTCTCAAGAGCCTGGTCTCCCATGCATTTCAGTCCTGTACAAAAGAAGTATACATCCGGCAAATGAACAGAACATAGTTACAAAATGACTCTGTCCTGCCCATTCAAGTCAATGGGGCCGTCGGCTGCACGCCGGGCTGCATGTCAGTATCATTTTTTTCATAGATTCCCGATGTGGGGCTGAAAAAGTGATATGAACAAAGCAGTGGCGGATTAAAGGGAACCTGGGCCCGGGCTGTCCACCCAACCTGAACCGCCCCCCCCCCCCCCCCCGGTAAATCCGCCCACATTATAATGCACTAGTGCCCCCCCCCCCCAATGCTGGCCCCAATAACCATAATGTTTGGTCCCTTGCTGCACAGAGGATGTCAGGAGAGGAGGGGGCTCATACAATAGGAGAAGTCACAGCAGCACAGAGAATGTCAGGAGAGGAGGGTGCTGATCTTATAGGGGAGGTCACAGCAGCACAGAGGATGTCAGGAGAGGAGGGGGCCTGATCTTATAGGAGAGGTCCCAGCAGCACAGAGGATGTCAGGAGAGGAGGGGGCTGATCTTATAGGGAGGACACAGCAGCACAGAGGATGTCAGGAGAGGAGGGGGCCTGATCTTATAGGAGAGGTCCCAGCAGCACAGAGGATGTCAGGAGAGGAGGGGGCTGATCTATAGGAGAGGACACAGCAGCACAGAGGATGTCAGGAGATGAGGGGGCTGATCTTATAGGAGAGGTCACAGCAGCACAGAGGATGTCAGGAGAGGAGGGTGCTGATCTTATAGGGGAGGTCACAGCAGCACAGAGGATGTCAGGAGAGGAGGGTGCTGATCTTATAGGAGAGGTCACAGCAGCACAGAGGATGTCAGGAAAGGAGAGGGCTGATCTATAGGAGAGGACACAGCAGCACAGAGGATGTCAGGAGAGGAGGGGGCTGATCTTATTTAATCATTGTATAATTTAATATATAACCTGTAATGTATTTATATATTTAAATAAGCGCTGCGGAATCTGTTGGCGCTATACAAATAAATATTATTATTATTATTATTAGAGGTCACAGCAGCACGGAGGATGTCAGGAGAGGAGGGTGCTGATCTTATAGGAGAGGTTGCAGGGTCACAGCAGCACAGAGGATGTCAGGAAAGGAGGGGGCTGATCTTATAGGGGAGGTCACAGCGTCCCAGCAGCACTGATTATAATCCTATAGGAGATGGTCCCCCTCTTCCCCCCGTATAGCTGGTACTCCTCCCCCCCCCTTTATAAATGGTCCCCCTCTTCCCCCCCCCCCTTATAGCTGGTCCCCCTCCCCCCCCCCCTAATAGCTGGTCCCCCTCCCCCCCCCCCCTTATAGCTGGTCCCCCTCCCCCCCTTATAGCCGGTCCTCCTTCCCCCCCCCCTTATAGCTGGTCCTCCCCCCCCCTCCCTTATAGATGGTCCCCCTCTTTCCCCCCCTTATAGCTGGTTCTCCTTCCCCCCCCCCTATAGCTGGTCCTCCTCCCCCCCCCCTTATAGCTGGTCCCCCTCCCCCCCCCCCTTATAGCTGGTCCTCCTTTCCCCCCCCTTATAGCTGGTCCTCCTTCCCCCCCCCCCCCTTATAGCTGGTCCCCCTTATAGCTGGTCCCCCTTCCCCCCCCTTATAGCTGGTCCTCCTTTCCCCCCCCTTATAGCTGGTTCTCCTTCCCCCCCCCCCTTATAGCTGGTCCCCCTCCCCCCCCCCCCTTATAGCTGGTCCTCTTCCCCCTTATAGCTGGTCCTCCTCTCGCCCAAGCACCCCCCCACCCCCGTGCAGATAACAAAAAAAAAACAACACAACTCACCTGCCGTCTGTTCCCCCGTCGAGCCTCTCTCCTTCTGCAGCCTCCGGCTGATGTGCGGCTGCCGGTGGTGTCCCGTCCTATCCCCGGCAGCGCGCGCATCAGAGAGCTCCCCGTGCGCCGGAAGTCACAGCCACAGGTGCACGGGGAGCTCTCTGATGCGCGCGCTGCCGGGGATAGGACGGGACACCCCCAGCAGCCGCACATCAGACGTGGCTCTACAGTGGCGGATTATAATATGGGTGGCGTGGCGTGGGCCCCCCTGGAGCCTCGGGCCCAGGGCGGCCGCCCAAACCGCCCATATTATAATCCGCCACTGGAACAAAGCCTTATAGTGACCTCATCAGGGGAGTATACACAAATACAAAGATATTTAGCCCTTTGTGCTGCAGCCAGTTTTGGTCTTAATGCTGATTTTTCCTAATCTGACCTGTCTCACTTTATGCGGTTATAGCTCCGTGATGCTTTACCACATGCTGGTGATTCTGAAATATGACAAAAAGTGTCGTCACATTGCAACATTCATAGCGCTCTTATCTTTCGCCTGACAAAGCTGGGTTTGGGCGCTTTTTTTGTGGGAATATCTTCAGTTTTTATTGTTACCAAGTATTACATATATATGACTTTTTGATCTTTTTAATGACATTTTTTTCTAAGGCGGATTGACAAAATACAGCAATTCTTGTGCTTTTTCCCTTTTTCTTTTATAGTGTGCACCGTCTTATAGTTTTATAGGTGGCGATACCAAACGTGTAGTTTTTTTTCTTCATGTTTTTTTTTCTTTCTTAATGCTTTTATTAGGAAAGGTCGAAAAATAATGTACAAACATTAAGAGCGGCATTCCACTCAGCAGCAGAGCAAGTTACAGCGGTCAAATAATAACATACATGTTCATAACAATAAAGCCGATGTAGCATTTAGCTCCAGTTGTATGCGCCTTTCTTGTAGAGCGCTGATTCTGACAGAAAACCAACAAACCAGGGAAAAGCAAAGAAGGTTTAGAAGGTAATCAGCCAGAAAAAAAAGAGAAGGGGAGAGAAAGGGGGAGAAGGGAAGGGGAAGGGGAGAGGGTGGGGGGGGGAAGGTGCCAGCACGGCCCAGGTTACAGGAGAAAACAGGCAAAATGAGAAACTGTTTACGAGGAGGGAGTCACCCCGTGAGCCTGGCCACTGGGCCCTACCGCTCGACTCACATAGGAGGGCGAATCCAGGAAGGCCATCCACGGAAACCACAGCCTAGCCGTGGGCTGAGGCTTATTGTGGAACTCTGCTTTGAGTTCCTCCATTCTTTGTAAACGCATGATCTCCTCAAACCAGTCAGTTATTGTAGGGGGAGTCTCCGACCGCCACCGTCGTGGAATCACCGTCTTTGCAGCTAATAATAGGGATTTAATAAGGCCCTTCTTAAGTTTTGCTGTAGGTCCAGGGAGGATCAACAGCAAAAGCGTGGCTGGGTCATTTGTCAAGGCTATACCAGTAATATCCCGTATAATATCGACCACTTCCAACCAAAACCCCTGGAGCCTGGCACAACCCCACCATATGTGGGTCATCGTTCCCCTAGACGTCCCACATCTCCAGCAGATGTCAGTGACTGATGGATAAAACCGATGGAGCAGGGTCGGGACCCTATACCGCCGCGATAGGACTTTATAGCACGTCTCCTGTGCTCTGCTGGAGACTGAGGACTTATGGCAAAAGAATAGCGCCTTGTCCCATTCCTCCCTGGTGAAAGTGTGATTCAGTTCTGTTTCCCAACCTAATTGGAAAGTCGTCTTGTAAGAGTCATCTGGTGTGTTTAATAAAGTGTACAGTAGAGAAACAGTGTGCCTAGGGGGCTCAGGCTGAACACAAAGTTCCTCGAAAGCTGGAAGCTGTCTATGGAGGTTAGCCGCAGGAGACAGGGATCGATAGAGGTGTGACAGTTGCATGTATTGCCATCTAAGCCTAGGAGTCCTGTCCGGATCAGGGATAAGAGACTCAAAAGGAGAAAGGGACGTTGGAGAGCAGACCTCTCTAAAGCAGAGATGGTGATGCTTGGGGTAGTTCAAAAAAGAGGAGTCAGTGTGTCCCGCCGGGAACTCTACATTGTGCGTTATAGGGGTGAGAGGGCCATTGGCTACATAGAGAGGGTTTTCTGATTTCATATAGCGAAATGTCAGGAGGACGGTGCGGGCTACTAGAGGCAAGGAAGATAGGTGTGTCCCTGTCCACGCGGAAGGACGAATCCACAGGAGAGACGGTAAGGAAAAGGGGGACAGAGTGTTTTCAAAGCGGACTCACAATTTAGAGTCTCGATTATGAAATCCATCAAGCAACCTGGTTGCTATTGCTGCAAGATAGTACTTATGGGGATCTGGAAGGGCCAGACCGCCATCAGGCTTTGCCAAAGAGAGAGTGGATCTCGACAAGCGGGGATGTCGTCGCTCCCAGACAAAACGGGAGAAAAGACGGTTTACTGCCTGAAAAAAGGAGCGCGGGAGCTGGATTGGTACCGTTTGAAACAGATACAGCAACCTGGGCAGCAGGTTCATTTTAATGATGTTAATTCTGCCCAGCCATGAGAAGTCCTTTTTATCCCACTTGGCGAGATCCACCCTGAACTGGGCCAGCAGAGGGGTGAAGTTAAGCTCGAAAGTGTCCACTAGTGTGGCCGGAATATGCACTCCAAGATATTTAAAGGAAGAAGTACGCCACACAAAGGGAAACCGCCGCTGCAGGGGACTAACAGACCCGGGAGGTAAGGAAACATTCAGGGCGACACTCTTGGAGAGATTTATCTTGTAGTTACTCACAGTACTGTATGTCGTGAGAGTGTCCATTAGGGCCGGCAGGGATCTCTCTGGTTCCGTAAGGTACACCAGCAGGTCATCCGCAAAGGCTGAGCATTTTAGGTGTATCTCTCCAAGCTTGACGCCCACAATCTCCTCATTCAATCTAATAGCTCTCAGCAGGTGCTCCATGACAAGCACATACAAGAGGGGAGACAGGGGGCACCCCTGCCTTGTACCGTTGTGGATAATGAGGGGGTCAGACAGTGTCC